>NW_028230451.1:14934203-15146656 GCF_043228905.1 Azolla caroliniana
AAGTCTCTCGAAGAGAAGCGGGAGGTCAAAGGTTTTCGATGTGGATGTGGCCCGTGGTCCCAATGTAAAAGGTGCCCCAACCATAGCTTCTAGTCGACGTAGCTCACGTTCCCATTATCTTCTTAATCTTCTCTACTCTTTGTCGACTTGTTTTGAAGCCCGACATCCGAGGGCGTTTGGTTGTTCTTTGCATATCGGCTTCCTCAAGAGAGAGGCCGAGTGGCGTAAGTGTATTCACATTCATCGTCTCCCGTTGTTCCTGAAAAATTACACTAGTTACAAGTTGATAAATAGTAAAAGGGTTATGGTTAACACTTTGTAATTTATTCTTCCTATGTTGTTTTAGCTCTAAGATATACCTACCTAGTCTCTTTACATCCATGGTATCTAATAGTTTGGAGAGGTTGGGAGAGGGTCCTAATATGTCTTGGTATTTCGCCCGTATCTCGGCATAAGTTGGGCACTTGCATGTGAAGTGATACTCATCCTCTATCTCTATATGGCATAACCTACATAGCCTTTCCTCTCTAGGGACTCTATTAGCCTAACCATTCTCAATCTCAAGTTGGTGAGATGATATCCTAAGTTGTCCAATGGCCACCCTTAGTGCATTTGATAAGAATGTATCTAAGTATCTTGGTCGTGAAATAAAACCTAACTTAGAGAAGTGCAAGAAGTGTTCCTTATAGTACAACATTTTAGATGGGAGTGACTCTCGTGGGGTGATCCATTTATATTGAGTGTAAATTTGCCATATTTCTTGGTGTATCACTTTATTATGGTCTTCATGAGATATTAGAGTTTGATCAGTCCCATGGTTGTACTTAAGGGGAGGTAGGTTATTAATGTTTATGCCGTTTGCAAGTAACCAACTCAGCACAATACTATACCAAGAGTTCGTGGACGCATGTAGGGATCAGGATGCCTCAAAGGCTCGACGGGATATCCTATCTTATGGCTGGCTATGTATCCGATGAATGAAAACTACCACTTGAAAAAGTGCTTCTACTAACATCGGGGGCAGACTGAACTCTGCTCTAATAATGTCATGTGGTACTGTCGATTTGCTTCGGAGTTGACGTGATAACATCGTCACCAAAGGTCTCTCTAATTGCGTCCACATGAAAGATGGTAGACCTAGAGCCCATACTACTAATGCATACATGAGGGAAGGGGTCACTAATGAGTCGAAGAGTCATCCCTTAGTCCCTAGCTCTTGAAAGTATGCATGGTGGCATTGTCTCTCTAAGAGTGAGAGGGATGCATACCCTCTCGTTAGCCTATCTTTGGCTGCCTGGGTCATTGAGAATTTACCTGAGCGAGCACTAAAAGTGACTCCCAAGTATACATATGATCCAACTACCTCAACTAGTTTATGAGAGAGGATTAGGTGACATTTACTCCTAACTCGGGACGATGTATGAAAGATAAGGACTTTAGTTTTCGCTAGATTCACTACTAGTCCTCGTTGTGTACAAAAGTCATCTAGAGCATTAAAATGCTTTTGTAGATCGTGTTCTGACTCCAAGAGCAAGACAATGTCGTATGTGTAGAGTAAGAGACTAACTTGTGTATCCCCAATAGCTATTCCCTTGCCTCCCTTACGAGCAATAAAATAAGTGATCTCATCAATGTAGATCCCAAAAAGAGTCGGTGATAGGGGGCAACCCTGTTTTACACCAATGGTGCTAGTGAAACAATCGGATAGGTCACATGGGCATCTTATGCACCTAGAGACTTGCTCATATGGGGCATAAATGGCCTAGATCATGCCATTTGGTATCTCCAAGCTCTTAAGTCTATTAAACAGCCTCTCCCTAGGAATTGTGTCAAAGGCTTTGCAGAAGTCCACAAAGCAACAATATAGTTTCTTCTTACGAGCCTTCGTCTGGTCAATTAAGCACCTAAGTGTGAAGATATGGTCAATGGTGGAGAAGGCTCGTCTAAAGCTAGCCTGCTCAGGTGCTCGAAGACTTAATGTTTCCATATAATCGCCGAGCTCCGCTTCCATTACCGCACCATATAGTTTAGCGAGCGTATGACCTATCATAATGGTCCTATATGTATTTGGGTCCATTGGGTTCCCTCCTTTATGTATAGGGGCCACTGTGTTCATGGTCCATTGTGGTGGAAAACCCTCGGCAAGGGCGCGGTTGAAGATTAGAGTGAGAAAGGGGGCTAGGCACTCTCGAGCATATATGATGTGCTCGGCTCACAATCTTGTGTGGTCCATGGATTTCTTATGTTGTAATTTTTTTATGACCTTTGTGACCCTAGAGGTCGTGAAAAGTGTCCCCATGGTATGTCAAGGTGTGGAAGGCATTGGAATGAGTGGTTGGTTCGGGACATGGTAGAGTCTCTCGATATATGTGTGCCAAATATTGGGATCCTCGATGGGTGTTTGTGGTCGCGGTTCCCGTAGTCTCTTCCATGCAAGGGCGCAATCCCTACTCATGAGCATATGGTAGAGTTCCCAATATTGAGATGCTTCTCAAGCTCGTCTTTTACGACGTGTCATCTTGCGCATCTCTTTGCGAGCCTGTACTAAGGAAATAGTACCACTAAGTCATGGCACTTTAAGTTGTCTATACAACTCTCTACAATCCTCATCATACCACTTGTTCTATGGCATAGACCCTATTCTACTATGATTGGAGTGTTTCGTGTATGGGAAGCTACCAATTACTACTGAGTGAAGGATGTGTGTGAGTTCTGTAGTGAGGTTCTCTAAAGGCAAGGTAAAATCAAAAGAGGAGAGATGGGCTTGAACATGTCGGGAGTAGATGTCAATGAGCTCATGCGTGAAATGTATTATGGTGTGATGGTTTGGTTGACTAGAGTTGGTGGCGTGGGAGGTGTCGCATTTTAGCTCAAAGTATAGGAAGCTATGGTCTGCACCAATGGGGCATGGGGCCACCCGGAAGGAGTTAACCATGTGGGTAGCTTCAGGGCGTCTTATTAGGTAATCAACTGTGCTTTCCCCTCCTCCATGTGGGAAACATGTGAGCTCTTCCGAGCCCGACCACTTGGCTAAGCCATTATATATGATCATTTGGTGTGGCGTCAACACCTCTATCCTTTGATGTACGTGTTATGTCTAAGTCTAAAGGGTTGACATTCACCATTTCTAGGTTTCTATCCATCTGAAATATTGTGCATTGTCGGGATTGGGTTCACACATTGAAATCTCCTACAAGGAAGACTTCCCCTTGAGAGGAATATCGGATCATGTCATCCGATAAAGGTTCGTATGAAGAAGGTCCATGTGGCGTTCCTTCATCAACTATACTCGCCTCTCTAGCCATATTATACCGGGATCCTTTCGGGGGGAAGTAACAAACGACGATAAATATTGCCCGATCCTTGCTAGTGAGGACTTTCACCCACATAAAACGGGCTTTTGGGTCTTTCTTTAATATTTCTATCCTATTATGTATCTCTCTCCAAAATAGTATTGCAACGGCTCCAGACCCTCTAGTAGTATGTCGACATGAGGTTTGTTTAAAGACAGATTCCCAAAGAAAACCGTCAACTCGTGGTAGTCCTCGATTTGGACTCTGATGTGTTTCTACTAAAAAAAGTATGTCATATACCTTCAAAATCTCCTCTAGGAGGCCAAAGTGCACCGTTATAGTTCCATAAAGTCATCCTAAGTTTATTGTCTGTCACATGGGCCACACGCCGTCAATTGGCGATGCGATAATTTATTATCACATGTTTGTCTCGGTAAAAAGCATGATGCCCCTCTTTATGAGTTTGTATGACTCGCGGCATACAAGTTTTACGATGCTCAATTTGCATCTTGGTCAGGTCTTCATCGAGGTAGATAGGGTCCCCACCCAATCCTCGAAGAATTGGTCTCTTTTTAAAAAATGCAATTCTAGATTCGGAGTCCTTAAACTAAAGGACCAAAGCTTTTTTCCTAGTGGTGTCACGTCCTACCCTCCAAGTTTTAGTGATTGGTAGGGCTTCGTACCCCCACATTTTCCCTAATGTTTGTGCAACTTCGTCGGGAGATGCCCCTTCCTTGAGCCCAGTAACTCGTACATTTAGGTGTCGAGCTTGACGCATTTTTTTCCTCCTCAAGGGTAGTGTTTACAATATTTTCATCCTTTAGTTCCTTTTTAATATTACGTTTTACTACATCAACCCACCCAGTTTTTGCTAATTCCATATCGCTTTTAACCTCTTCCTTAACCTTTTTGATCTCGTCCTTAATATCCTCTAGGGAAGATATTTCACCATCTTCCCTAGATGTCTCAAGGTCCTTAACTTGTTTCTGAAGGTTCGTGTTGTCTACTTTAAGTTTCGTTATTTCAGCAATAAGCACTTCTTTTTTCTTCTTTATCTTTTTGTTTTTTCAGCTTCAATCTCTTTCACCCATTTTTTTCGATTTTAACTAAACGGTTAAGGACATCTAAAAATTCTTCCTTACTTATAATTTCTTCTTCGTGTGTTTCCTTATGGTTTCGTCTAGAAGTCATGTTGTAATAATTCAAAAGATAAAAGAAAGAAAAAGACAAAAATGACAGGAAAGTTAGCCGAGCATCGGTGCCTTGCTCGCTAGGTACAAGTGTAGAAGCACATTTATACTCTCTCGTTTATCAACAGACAAACCAAAAAAGAGAGGGGTAGTTCCAGAAATTAGTGAAACTTATGGCCACCAAGCTAAAGTTTTCTTCCAAAATAGTTATGTGAAGAAAAGAGGAAGAAAGAAGGTAAGAAAGAAAGAAGTTCGTTCTTCTGAGAGCATCTCCAGCAACAATTTGGAGCCCTTCAGAATGGATTTCAACTGCAGCGTAGACCTGGTATGCTTGCTTTGGTCTTGATTTTAAGCTTAACTAAGTAAAATGAAAGAAGAAAGAGGGTTGGATTTCATGGCTTTGCCAAAAATCATAAATCCTATCCTGTCTTCTTGATTTGCGTGGTTTTTTTCTTGTTAAGAAGAACTTGATGCTATCGTTCGGCACTACCTACAGTAAGCTCAGAAATGTGTATTAATAAAACGGAGCGATTGAAATGTGTATTATCAATTTTTATTTCTTTTTCCCTTTGGGACTAAAACGCTGGACCCTATCTATGGACTTCAACTTTGAGAAAAACGTGTGTGTCTTCCAAGAATTCTAGGTACAGATATGGTGTTCTTGAGCTAAAATGAATAACACATACTTATATAAGAATTTCAATTTCTCCCAAATAACCATTATGGTAGGAACAACTGATTTTGAAGGCAGGTGAATGCAGTGATGAGAGCAATGAAACCTACAAATTATTAGCATAATGTTTTAGTTCCTCATGTAATTTAAACTTCGAACAGGGTTATTGCCACCTCCAGCTTTATGGAATACTCCAGAAGGAAGTGTTGCCTGTATAGTTCTTATTTTGAAAATCATGAAATAATATTTGTGGTAAGATTTTGATTGATTGAAATGTGAATTTCCAAACAATGAGCCATGTGCAATTTTCACCTTCAAATTTATACACATTATGCACAACTTTGTAGTTGAAACCAATGGGTTCTAAGTATTTATCTTATGGAAGTACAAATGTTCTGTCATTTTAAAAACAAATGGAAGTGAAAATAGGTTAAGAAAGAAAGAAAGATATGTTAACGTCTTTTAAGAGGCCAAAATGGCCTATAAGACCAAATAAGAGATTACATCTTAAGTGTTGTCTTGTCTTTGAGAACAAATCAAAATAAGATAAATATTACACAGTTAATATAAAAGTAAATAACATGAAAAGAAAAGAAATGAGGGAATCTGGTTTTTGGCACATGTGAGATCCTCAAGTTAGGTATATTGTAGCTTTTTGTCTTCGAAAGATCTCTAGCATAGGTCGATCTAGAATGGAAATGTCTCCGAAGCGAGGGAAGCACCTACGATGGCGGGAGATAATGGCTTTTATCTGTCGATAAGAGAAAAAGAGAATCATCTTTCTTGGTACATGGCCATTGTAGAAATAAAAAGTGAACAATTTATTGGAGTTATGATGGGTGTCTATTTTAGTTTTTTTTTTTTTTTTTGATTTGATGTTCTCAAAGATGAGACAACACTTAAGATGTAATCTCTTGTTTGGTCTTATAGGTTATTTTGGCCTCTTAAAAGACGTTAATATATCTTTCTTTCTTTCTCACTATAAGGCACTTTTTTACATACATCGGAGGATGAATCCATCATCGGGCTCTCTTATATGGACATACATCTATTGCATATGCTGCACAATGTGATAGGGCAGCTGTCAACCTCTTCACATCAGTTAGAGAATGAGTTGTGCATATGCACACACATCATTGGAAGAAAGAATCTGCCAATTGTGTCATTAGGGAATGGAATCTGAAGAAAACTATGTTTACTACTGTACTGTTTTTTATGAAATAAGAAGGAGATGCCATTGCCTCTTTAACTAAGGGTTCAGCTCACTATCCAATGTAATAGGAATATGAGAACCAATGTTGCTTGGTACTGTTCTTGCTAGAACTCAAGGGACATAGGGAGAAGTTGTTGAAGGACAACAATCAACCAGACACGCACATCAACAAATGACGATCACAACTTTCTTTAGCCCCAACGCTCCAACTCATGCTATAAATCAATTAAGGGCTACGCAAGTGGCTTCTCTAACTAGGACATTACAAAGGGGTTATAATAGATTAGGCAATAGTAATTTTCTGTGCATGTATGCTCCGGCCTCATGGATTATGATCTCACCACACTTGTCATTAATAGATAAAGGCCATTATCTCCCACCATTGTAGGTGCACCCCACACCTCAAAAATCTCTCCACTTTGGATCTTTCAGATAAATGTTGTTAAGCTATTTGACTTGAGAATCTTACATGTATAGGTAATCAGAATCTTTAGTCACTTTTTTACTTTGTTACATTTATTTTGTTTTTTTTTCTCAATGACAAGACAGAATTTTAAGATGTGATCTCTTGTTTGGTCTGGCCTCTTAAAAGGTGTCAATATATCTTCCTTTCTTTCTCAGATTTATTTAGAATATGGTTGGTCAGAACTTTCTTTCTAACTGTGTTTTTGTTATACATGAATGGCAAAACATTGTGTTTGGTCTTTATCAGCTTTAACTATCTTCTGAAGCAATATTGTTTTATTATTATTTAGTGGAACTTATATAGTAACGCTAATAATCAAGTGAAGATTCTCTGTTGTTTAGTGGAATAAATAATTTAAATTGACTCTTCATTCCCTTTCAACAGAGGGAAAATCCTATTCAACACAAAAGGCTGGTGCGAATAGGTTGTGGTGCAGGATTTGCTGGAGATAGGCCGAATGCTGCTGTCAAGCTACTTAGCAGAGTGCCGTGCATGGATTACTTGGTTTTAGAATGCTTAGCCGAGAGAACTCTTGCTATTCGCCATGCAGCAATGATGGCAGGAGGAAAGGGCTTTGATCCTCGAAGTAAGGTTCTCAATTGGGAAAAACTCTGAAATACCTCTGAGTTTCTCTTTATTTTGCTAAATGCCCCCAAGTTTTCAGTATTTCCCCACATCTTTAGCCAACCCCTGAAAAAGCTGTAATATGTGTTATTTGAACAATCACATGATCAATTAATCCCCCTTTTCTAGTAAATATATTAACTAGATAATTGTGTGGTCAGTTCATCCTTTTTTTTTCCTTTCATGGGTGACCAAGGGTGTTTGGGGGAATAATGAAAACTCAGTGAAATGTGGGAAATAAATGAAAATGTGACTATTTTGGTAATTTTTCTTTCTTGACACTTACCATTATTGTATTTTTCATCTGAAGGCATGCAGTTTGCATTGTAAAAATATCTATGTCTTATGTTCCTAAGTCATTTGGTGAACATTTTCTAGCCCAAAGAATAACCTGAATTGCTATATAATGCCTTACAGAAAATTGCAATCTAGTCTGGCCAGGGTATACTAAGGTTATATAGTCTTGTGTTCTGTGGCATGAGTCCACTGTTTGAAATTCATAATATATGTACACTTCTGAAGGATCTTGATATTCATCTGATAGCTTTTCTGAAGCTTTTTGTTCTTATATCCATGTTTTGAAATTCATAATATATGTACACTTCTGAAGGATCTTGATATTCATCTGATAGCTTTTCTGAAGCTTTTTGTTCTTATATCCATGTTTTGTTGTCTTCCTACATTTGTATGAGGGATGTTAACAAATGGGGTTGTGATGGGGTCTTTTTGTCCTGCCATAGTACGAGAGAAAAAGTGAAGGGAAGATAATAAAACCAGAGTGAACATGATTTATTGCACAAATGTTAAGAAACTAAAATATAGTTGTTTTTATTCTTGCCATACGAATGACTAGTTTGCCATGGAACAGCCAATAATGCAAAAACATGTCATTAATCTCCAGTTTCTAAGTGGATGGAAATGCTACTTCCTGAAGCTGTGAAGAAAGAAGTATGCATCATTACAAACATGGGTGCAAGTAAAAAACCTTAAGCCTTATTGGATATTTTATTAATTACAATTATTTTCATATTTTTTAGCACAAGTTTTAAGTTCTAACTGCTGTCTTTTCTAGCTGACCCTTTGGGTGCTCAAGAGGAGGTCTTGAAAATAGCTGAACAATATCAGCTTCATATAACTGTTGCTGTGGCATGGGAAACTTTTCCAGATATGAAAGGAAGGTGTACATCTTTACATGCCATGGTTTATTTTATGTTTCTCATTGTCCCTATCATTGACTTCAAGTAAATTTATTTGAAGGGTATCAGGTTCATGTACGTACCTTGGATCAGCTCCCATTGTAAAGCTGCTTGAAATGTCAAAGCCAAATGTGATTATAACGAGTAGAGTAGCTGATGCGTCTTTGTTTTTGGGACCCATGGTAAGGTAATCATAAAATACTAATTTAATTAGATTTTGATAATGCCTATTGTGAAACCAAAGAGAAATGAAATGGAGCATGTTCATGGTCATCTGACATTGCAGATTTTCTGTTTTGATTGTCAATATGATATTAAATTTCTAATACTATCTATATTCCCCATATTATTGAGCTAACACATTGTCTTATGTGTCTATCTCTCCAAAAGATATCAGACTACTATTGTATGTGGAATCCTGATGCAAGTACTAGTAATTTTTTTCTAATGAAGGTGCCTATATAGGTTAGCAAGAACTTTAACAAAAAAGAAAGAATGAAAGAAAGATATATTAACGTCTTTTAAGAGGCCAAAATGGCCTATAAGACCAAACAAGAGATTACATCTTAAGTGTTGTCTCGTCTTTGAGAACAGCAAATCAACAAATCAAAATAAAGTAAATTTTACTCCGCAAATATAAAAGTAAGTAAGATAAAAAGAGACGAGGAAACTGGTTTTCGGCACATGTGAGATTCTCAAGCTAGATGTATTGTAACTTTTGTCTTCGAAAGATCTTTAGCATTGGTCGATCCAGAATGGAAAGGTCTCCGAAGCGAGGGAAGAACCTGCGATGGCGGGAGATAATAGTTTTCATATGTCGATGACAAGGGTGTTGAGGTCGTGCTCCATGGGGCCAGGGCCTACGTGCACATTAACTGCCTGTTAGAGATCAATGTTTGTCTATTAGAAGAATTCTCAGTTCAATATCAATCTACGTAAATCAAGGGCAAAATCACACAAGTAAATATACTGCTAATTACTATGGGATTTGAAAAATGGAAATGTTAAGAATGATGAGATTGGCAGAAGTGGGAGGGAATCTCTACGGTTGTCTGTCTGTGATGCTATATGTAAGTTACAAAAACATGATATGCATATCTGCTAGCCATGCCCATTTGTTGCTCTGAACATATTACTATGATAATACACGTCAATGAGAGTGATGTCAAGGGTTTCTCTGCTGAACAGATTAGTTACCTGGTCTTCAAGCTGTGGGAACAATGGTCCTAAACAATGATAGAAAGAAAGATAAAACGGAAGTTATATTAACATATTTTAAGAGGCCAAAATGGCCTATAAGACCAAACAAGAGATTACATCTTAAGTGTTGACTCGTTTTTGAGAACAACAAACCAAAATAAATGTTGCTAAGTAAAAAAAGATGTTGCTAAGTAAATAAGATAATAAAAGCTACAATTGAGACGTATCCCCAGAATGTCCCTTACTGGATATTTTCGATCATAAGGGTTACAATAGTTATGGCCTATGAGTCCTATGACAGTCAATGATGGGTCTGTTTTTAATATAGCAAGGTTGTGATAGTTTTGCATGATAGAGTGCGATAACTCTTTCTAGGGAAACTCCTCTTGGTCGTTTTATATTGTTTGTTGAACGCACTAGAATGGATGCAGATGGAGCCATGGCTATCAAGAAGTTAACAAATGGTTGTCTGTCTAGCATGGAAGGTGCATTTCGTTGTTTCTCAAGAGTTTCTCTTGGTAGCATCTGAATTTAAGCAAGAACAATGCCAGTTCTCAAAAGTCCATGATTTTTTAAGGGTACAAACCCTTCCCTAAAGAGGTAACGGTATGTTCAACATAGTTCTCTGTTTCAACGTCTGGAGTATCTGCTATGTGTAATTGAGAGGGGGGAGGATGATTGATGTCTAACAGTATCTCATGCCATTATCGTCTAAGAACCGTCAGAAGACACAGTCCAAGATGATCCTTTGGAAGGTTATGCATTTTGTTTGGGTTAGATATTCATAAAAATGATTAAGCATAAGAAATTTGACAAATTCTTTAGCAGAGGGGTAAGCAGAGAACAGTCCTTTGGATTTGAGAGTATTGTGCATGTATCAATAGGAAGAGGAAAGATAATTGTTGTCTTGAGCCATGGAAAAATGAAGAGCTTGTGTTGTCTGAGGAATGTCCAAGGCAAACAGATTTCAGAAACATTTGAGTGATGAGAGAATTGTAACCTCACATGTGTGGTTTGGCTCTTTGTCTTGATATCCATTGGCTTACACATATTATTATTACCTTCTCAAATTTCTATCTTATTTAGTAGATGATTTCCAAGCTTCTTTTGAGCTTGAGCTAGATAGCTCCCTTGTATGTAGATATGATCATAATATGAATTGTGATTCAAAATGGGGAGCACTTGTTTTGATATTATTTTGAACCATGAGCTTAATGCGAGACATTATATGATGGAATAGTGCAATGTGATTGATTTTTACTTATTATCTGCGATGCCCAAACATCCAGCAATAAACTGTGTAGTAGTTTACAAAGAATTTACTATCTCTAATAGTGATAGAAAGTATTCTACTGGAACACAAATCTATACTGGCTGAGGGCACCATCTGTCCCCACTCTTGGATGGTAGTCCAAAAAGAATGTTGAAGATCATGTCAAAGAGATTCGAAAGGCGCTGCTGATATGCACAAGTCTCAACTGGACATTTGAGGTTCAAAAACACCTTTAAGCATCAAACTTCTATGGTTGTTAAACCTTGTGTCATATCATCTTGGAAATCTTGTGTCTATTTTATATAAGGGAATCATAAAAGAAATATACGATGTCTATTAGTTTATCAAAGGAATGTCTGGTTGTAATCTTATTCTTAAACTCTCTTGGTTTTGGCAGATTTATGAACTAGGTTGGAATTGGAATGATTTTGAGAAGCTTGCCCAGGGGACATTAGCTGGGCATCTTCTTGAATGTGGCTGTCAAGTTACAGGAGGATACTTTGCTCATCCTGGTATGTTTGAAGTTGGTTTTGGAGTGATTCAACTTTGATGGGCAGATATAACGAGCCAGTGAACCTCATCAACTATGGAATTTTTGCATAATATTTTCGTAAGAACAAATAACAAATTATGATTGGTCTTTAAAGTGCTTATTCTTATGTAAACCCTTGCAAAGATACATATGGAGGTTCAAAATTGAACCCTTTATATGATATAGCCTGGCTTGTTAAGGTGCCTTCTGTACAAATCCAGCTGGTACATATACATATGGATATCCCAACTCCAAGGCCTGGGCAGTTAGGGGGTCTTGTCTCCTTTTTATGAGATGATCAATTACTAAACTTACCATTAAGTGATCGTACATATGTTCTGTTTCTTTTTGTAGCCATTCATTGTTCCCTTGTTCCCTTTCTTTATCCTTTATCTATCACTTTAGAGAATACATAAATTTGCAGCAAAGTGAGATTTTTATCATAGTGAGCTGGTTTGAATTTCATTAGAGAATACGTACAATTTACAACCACTCCCTTTCTGTTACAAACATGCCTTTATTTGGTTCTTAGAATGTTTCTTCTCCATGATGGATATCTTCAGAGGGCAGAAATTTCCCTTCCAGCAATCAAGCACCAAACCTGGTCGGTGTAAGTCACTCATGAGCAGATATGCTCAGCCCGTTTATTTTTAGGAAGCTAGAGTAGAAACACATTCTCTCTTGTTACTTGCATTGGTGAGTTGCAAACTTAAACAGCTGTAAAATTTGTAAGGTCTTATAGGCCATGATGGTGATTTAGAGATTCTATATTTGTTCCTTTCGTTTGTGGATAGGAAGATTATTATTTCTTTGTTGCTGATTGCATTTCAAATTACTGGGTTGGTTATTCTATACATCTATACCTACCTACTCTTGTCCACTTATGGAGTGAAGAATTTGTATCTTCTATTGAGCTTATGCATGATGAACTTGATGCTTCTGGGACTGTCAAAAGGTGAAGACCTTGCTTATTATTTTCATGGTTCATTTTGTTGTAATTTCTTTGTTTCTTGTTTTTCCTTTCTTTTTTCTCTTCCGTTCTGGTTCTCTTTGCATCATACATGCATTAATTTTAACTCTTAGTTTGATGATTTATCTTGTGAAGGTATATGCATATTATATATTGAACCTTATGGGTCAAACGAAGTGTCCTTGGCATGTTGGCTGTAGTACATTGAGGACTGAGTTTAATAAGTCTAAAGAATGTTGACAGTATACAACTATGTATGTAAGTGAATAAGAATCTTCTTCACTTGAGAAAAATTGTATAGGTTTGGGATGCCAAGTTTTCTTGACTGGTTTTTAACATGATTGTGAAGATTCAGTTAATGCATAATGCATGACATGTAGATTTAAGATTATGCACTCTCAGAACCTTTCTTTATCTGATATTACATTACATTGCATTATTTTTGGCCTGGGTGGATTTTTATGCAGCTGACGAGTTTAGAGACATGCCGATTCAACAGCTGCTTGATGTCTCCTTACCCTATGCAGAAGTCAGTGATACTGGAAATGTTATTATTGCAAAGTTGGAAGGAACTGGTGGAGAGCTTAGTTATGCAACATGTGCACAACAACTTTTGTATGAAGTTGGAGATCCTTCTGCTTATGTCACCCCTGATTTGGTCGGCGCAAATACTTTGCTTAATTCTAAGCATATTTTCATAGAGTACATTGATGATGTCTCCCTTTACAGATTGTTGACTTTACAAATGTCACATTCAAAGCATTAACAACCGATAAAGTTCTTGCTAAGGGATCGATGCCAGGGTTCTGTTTGCGTCCTGAGAGATTACTTCGGCTTAGCCCACAGGTAAATTGTGATTTTGAGGTGGTTTGATTAACCTTTTTAAACCTCCCATTCTATCCTAAGTATTATAAATCAGCAAATACAGAATGCTTACAAAAGATTTCCATTGCATTATCCTGCATTTATTCATACATATGGCCAATTATAATCTTCCTCTTTCTTCTCTTATATGTAAGATCACTCAATTGTGATCGTTACAGAGTTTTTTGCAAACATCTTAATGAACTGCAATGGTATCTTGTTATGATTTTTTTACTGCGGGTGTATGGTAAGAAGTGATGCATATTTTTATGTCTTCAGTAGACTTCGAGACAGGTTAATACATTGGAAGATTACCTTCCTTTCACAGGTTGATCATTCATACAGCTTTAACATGGTAGAATGACCATAGTTCAGCAGATGAATCTCCAATTTTTTCTGTCCTCCACATTAGACCACACAATCATCTGTAGTTTCAAGAACAGAAACAACAACGTTTTTGAGTGATGAGGAGAGGAGCAATACAAACAAATCTACTGAAATGAAAGAACCATGGCATATGGTTAATTTTGAACTTTTATGTAACAAAAGTACAACAAACGATGAATTATGTTTGTAGCAGCACGGGTGTAGATTAAATTTGATGCATTTTATAGACTTCTTTTTATTATTTCCCAGGATTGTGGCTGGAAAGCTTGGGGAGAAATATCGTATGGTGGAAGCGCATGTATTCAACGAGCAAAAATGGCTCAAACTCTGGTATCTTTCCACCATGGTACATCAGACATTAGTTTGATGAATGTACCATGTTATAAGTTCATGTGTATGTGAAGGTTATGGCATGGGTGGAAGAATCATTTCCTGAGAGCAGCACAAAAATCATGGCCTACCTTATTGGCATGGACAGTTTGCTTATACATCCTAGCCCATTATTAAGAAGAATCAGTGATGATATATCTGATGTAAGATTACGAATGGATGGCCTTTTTCCTTCAGAAGAGCAAGCCATTGGCTTCATGCATGAGTTTGAGGCACTTTACACCAATGGTCCAGCAGGTGGCGGTGGGATAAGGTTGGCCTTCTTTTCTTCTTCTCATCTGAATGACCTAGATAGACTAAATTGAGGAAATTTATTGTGTGCTTTTCGGGTGTTGTGCAGTGTAGGTTATAAAAAAGAGATGCTTTTGGAAAAGACAATGGTAGGTGGTGGTGGGTTTATGTGGATCGCTTCTAGATGCAGATATTGCCTTGTTTTCTCTCTTAATGGTTTTAGTTTCTAAGGAGATATTTTTAGAAATGATATATTATCATTGCTATATTCAAATAATTATTATTTTTCTCTTAATCCGAGAATATTGCTTTTGTTGTGATGAATTGCTTTCATATGTTGTAGGTACGACGAGAAGAAACATTTTGGGCCATCAACATACGAGCTACAGAACCCCCACCAGTATCCTCCAACAAAGCTTCTGCACATAAGCCACATGAAAGAAACTTCCATAATCAAGGGCTGCAAATAAAGGAATGTTTGTCATCACCATCCAATCTAGATGTAGCATTAATGCATAAAGCTTCCTTACCAGCCCCTAGCAATCTAAAGCTCCCTTTATACAAAGTTGCACATAGTAGGACCGGTGATAAAGGAAATGACTTGAACTTTAGTCTCATCCCACATTGTGCTTTGGACCTCCCACGCCTTAAATCAGTCATCACTGAAGAATGGGTTAAAAGAGTAACAAGAAAACTCTCTAAAATGCTTGTTCTTGGCTATCCAGTTGGAAGTAAGAATGAACATCTAGAACTTTATGAGAATGAAGGAATAGAGGATGGTGGTATCACTGTAGAGATATATATAGCTGAAGGAATACATGCAATGAATATTGTGGTTCGGAATGCATTGGACGGAGGAGTCAATGCTTCTCGACGTATAGATAGACATGGAAAGTCACTTTCAGATCTTATCCTCTGCCAGACAGTAATACTACCAACGCTTGAAGATGTGAACATAACTCAAAATAGCCATGAATTGCTTGACTCAAGTTTATGCATGTAAAAGTGTATGGGAGGTTCTAGAGTTTGCGTTATTACAGTCAAATGTATATAAGCAAAAGTATCATGAAGAAAGATGATTGTCCCAAGTGAAGATTGCATATATTGATTTCTAACCAGCCACTTGTTTGTTTAATGATTCTGTCAAAAATACTTGGAACATAATGACTGTGGGATAGTTTAATTCTATAAGCATAATATTATTCTATTGAGCCAGTCTAATTGCTAGAGTATGTCATTGCGGACTTGTTTTGGAAGATATTAGATTCTTTTGTTACTGACTCGTGACTGGAATACTCAGTGATGGATTATTTCAGCTTATTGAATCATTGATTAGTGGACTTCTTGCAATTGGAGTCCAATCTTATTTGGAACTGTACCAGGATGATTATAGACTCCCAACTTATACACAACTAGGTGGGTTTCTCAGAATGCCTATCCCAGATAACCATAAAACTTGTAGTGGTTAGAAAACATAATTTTATATTTGTATTTGGTAAATATTCTTGTCAATGAATTTTTTTAACCTCTTTGTTTAACTTTTAGAATGACATGATTTTTCCTTGGCCTTATGGAGGTTATTATTGCCTTTCTTGTTTGCATGTTCAAAGTCCTAGTGCATGCGTGTTTTGAGAGTGCCTAAGAATTTCAATATGTTGCCATGTTCTCTTTTAGCTTCTACAATTGAATGCCTTATGAGGCTTGCAACTTTATCTTTTCGAGTGTCATCTAATTCTTTCATTGAAAGGGCCAAGTAATTCTGTTTTTTCTGGTTCCCTTTGCGTGGTGTCTTGCATTTCCTTTCACTAGGTTTTTTGTATATTGATTTCCATGTGATGAATCTTCTATCTATAACTTATTTTAATGCGTTGTAATCCCTATCATTTGCATTGGGATATATTACATCTTGTGTGCCCACTTGGGGTAGACACATCCCCTCCTTTCCTTGGTTAGTATCTTCTTGGAGTTCCATATACGTACCCTTTTCCCTAGAGACTATAGAGCCTCGACTTTGTAAAATTGTCCAATCATAATTCCATAGTGTTTAGAGAAGTGACTTAATTAGATAGGGATTAATCTGATAGGACAAAGACCACCCTATTCTTGATGCATTCAAAGAGTGAGTGAGAATAATTGAAGTAGAGATTAGTATGAAGGCAAAAAGTCTTACACAAACATAAATGCAACATAAAGTAGGGTAAAATCGTTAAAGTTATTCATGCAACAAAGAGATTAGGGCCAAAACAAGAACATAGAATGAGAGAAAAGAGGAACTAGCAATATATATATGCCTTATGTGTTGATCTTGTCACTCAAGACATTCCAATAAGTAAACTATTAGAAAGTGTTTACAAGTAGAAATTATTTGGTTTATGGATCAAGATCATGAAAGTAAAAGATGTATTCATAAATTATTGAAGGGGGAGGATATGTAGTGATAAGTGATATTTCTACAAATACAAGAGTCATGCTTATTTTAATGCCTTGGGGATGAGTCATGATATTGGTGCAAGATGAATGGGAATGAAACGTGCTTTCCCCGTGTGCTCAAATTCCATCAACTTACATTATGCTAAATGTATCCTAGATTTTGTTTTTTGACTTGATTATTTGCAACAAAAGAAACATATGGATTTTTTGGCTTAGATACCAACAATAAAAGGAACTCATCAAGATGAGACCCATACAATGATTCATTATAATTCCACAAATATTTTCACTTGCTTACTAGTAATAGAGAGACTTGATCAATATGCAAACCCAAGTGCTTAATCACTAACAATATTGGGAAGAAAAGAAACTAACTAGGCATGCGAAGTTTTTGAAGTGATGAGAAAAAACTTGAAAGACCCCAAAAAGCATACATGGAGAGGAGTTACTTCTACTTAAGATACCCCCTCATAGATCACCCATCTAACCAAGAGGCAAAAAACTCCACCACTTAGTGGGCGTACTCTTTGTAGGAAAATAATCTTCATCTTTGTGTGATGGCACATTTTGTTATTGATGCATTGTGACACTTGACCACGATAATGTTACGGCCATTTCAGATGAGGTTTCTCGAGGGATCGGTCGGGCAGCTGCCCATAAAAGGAATGGTGGTGTCCATTGATTGATTTAGGAGTTATTTTTCCTATGCAATGTGTCAAACAGAAGACATATTCTGACCATTAATCAGGAGACAAGCCATTCATTCATTCCACACAACAGAATGCAAGCCCACATAGACGCTGTTTCCAGAGCTCTAGGGCAGAGGCCATGGAGTCTCCCCATTGAAGAATCCCTGAAGGCATTAGGGTTCCCCATCACCTTGGACCTCGTGTTGCATGTCCTCAGACGCCTCAGTGATAACAAACAAGCCTTGCAATTCTTCATTTGGAGAAGGAAGCAAGAGGTTCTTCTTCAATGTTCAGAGGCAAGCATCTCTGCTGCACCTTTTGGATGCCATTGTCATGACAAGGCATGCCAGAAATACATGCCGGATGTATGCGCTAGATGTGAAATGATGAGGAAATGGAGCCATGAGAAGCAATTTCATGGCTTCCTGAATGTTATGGATGTATATTACAGCTGCGACAAGTCGGTCTCCATATCTGATGCTCAATTCAACCTTTTAATCAAAGGATTTGGATGGGCAAGTATGGTTGAAGATGCTTTGAATGCATTTCGAAATATGAGGAGTTTTGGATGTGAACCTGGAGTTTTGCATTTCAATTGCCTGATTAGTGTTTTAACGAAGAACAAAAGGTTAGAAAAAGTTTTGGATGTTTTTCAACAAATGAAGGAGGAGGAATGCATATCTCCTACAATACACACATATGCAATTGTCATTCATAGTTTATGTTCAGAACTGCTTTTTGATCAAGCGATTCAGATGATGAAAGAGATGAAGGAACAAGGTTTACATCCGAATGTTCATTGCTATAGCTCAATCATCAATGGTCTCTCAAAAGCACAACGATTAGATGAAGCGTATTGTCTTTTAGAGAGCATGAAAGAAGCAAAATGCACGCCTAATGAAGTTACGTATAATGCACTGATCAATGGGTTTTGCAAAGTTGGTCAAGTTTCAAGAGCTTTCGGGTTGTTGGATGAGATGATTTTAAGCAATTGCACTCCAGATTCGAGGAGCTATACTATTGTGATCGATGGGTTGTGTAGAACCAAGAAGTCCGATGAGGCCTTTTTACTCCTCGAGAAGATGAAGGAACAGGGACATGTTCCGACCATTGTAACCTATAATGTGTTGATGCATGGTCTTTGTAGAGAGGGAAAGCTTTTTGATGCATATAATCTTCTAGATGGCATGGCGAATAAAGGATGTATTCCTGATGTTACCACCTATGGCACCCTGATTTCAGGTCTATGCAAGCATGGGATGGTACAGAAAGTGTTGGAAATTTGGGAGGAAATGGCCAAAATATGCATCCCTGATGTGGCTATTTATAGCATATTTATAGATGGCCTTTGTAAATTAGGAAGAGTTTTGGAGGCAGAGAAAGTGTTCTGTGAAGCAATGAAAAGAGGTTGTCCACCCAACATGTATACATACAATACCTTGATTAATGGCTTTTGCAAGGTGGGTACCTATGAGAAGGCATTTTTATTGGTCAATACTTTACAAGCAAATGGATATCACCCTGATACTTGTACATACATCACACTCATCTCCGGGCTTGCCAAAGTTGGTAAAACATTCGAAGCTCTAAAAGTTCTTCGTTCAATGGTGGCTAGAGGCTCTTATGTGCCTGATGTTGCCACATTTAATATAGTTATGGCTGCCTTATGCAGAGCAAATCTAGTAGATGATGCTTGCAATCTCAAAATGGAAATGTTGGAAATGAATGTTATACCTGATGTGTTCACATACAATATTCTCATCAACGTGCTTTGTAAGGCTGGAAGGTTGTCGGATGCTGTGAGAGTTGCCCAAGAAATGGAACTTAAAGGTTGTTTGCCTAGTGTTGTTACCTTCAACACGATCCTTAAGGGGTTTTGCCTTCAAGAGAAATTGGAAGAAGCTTATGCGCTCTTTCTTGAGATGAAAACTGGGGCCATGGATCCAAATAATATAACCTACACTTCTATGATTTTGGCATTTTGCAAAGCCGGTGAGGCAATAAAAGCATACAAACATGTCATGGAGATGTATGAGCAAAACATGGCTCTGGATCTTACATCTTGCAATGTAGTATTGGAGTGTCTGTGTAACATGTCAAGAGTACTCAAATCATGTAAGGTTTTTGTTTTGATGCAAAAGGAAGGCCCTCATCCTAATTCAACGAGTTTTGGTCTGGTCATTAGGGGTCTTTGTAAAATTCAAAGGGTAGATAAAGCATTTCAGCTTTTCAATGAAATGACATATAAAAGATGGATTCCTGACATCAGAACATGTAATCTTTTGATTCTTTGCCTTTGCCGAGTAGAAAAGCTTGAATTCGCACTGAAGGTTGTAGAGAAAATGCCAATAGTTGGGGTTTATCCAGACAGTTTAACGTTACAGACGATAATTAAAGCTCTTCGTGCTGCCGGTAGAAACAAGGAGTCTGAACAATATCTAGGACAGCTCACCGAGAAAACTGAGAATCTAGATTGGATAAATGAAGAAACAATTATGATACGATAGATGTTAATGTCATTAAGAATGGTGGTTTCCTTAAGAAATTATTTCTAAAGCGTTCTGGCACATTGTTGATAGCCTGTACCATAACATATATACCTTGAAAATGTAGGAGTTTGTAATTTTCTTCTAAAGAGGGCTAGAGGAATCACCTCAATAAACAGTTCCAGCAAATTGGTGATTGTGTGTGATGTTAAGATACCTTCAACATTGTAAAGAAATTAAAAGTATTCAATTAGTCCAAGCTATGGAGTTGATTGGGCAGGCCATAAGAACAATGTTAAATTAGAAGCTGCTTCAAAAATCTCAGAATGTCAAATGGCATTCCTTGGATTTCTCATTGCTTCATAAAGTTAAATATGAGCAATATTTATGCTTAATATGACCAAGATATGGATGAGACATCACATGTTTGTATTCGAAGTATCAATCATTATTGGGTACATTGAGACTTCCATTCATGTGATGCCGAATTGTTGTTGAACTACATTATTCCTCGAGGATTATACTGATTTAGTCTTTGTGCCTAATGTTTCCAAGATAAAGTGCTCATACATAAGAGGAGCATGATTGAATAATTGTATATTATGTACATGGAATTGTTAGAAGTCAAGGTTTAATTTTTCTCCTTTTGTTGGGACCTTATCTTGAGCAAAAGTAATGGTTACAAATTACAATTATCCCTATGGTTCCTTGAGATATAGTTCTCACATAGAAATGGCTATCTATTGTGGGTTTTAGTGAAGAAGGCAACTAGATAACCAAAGCATTTGCAAGAGGTTGTCATTTAACAAACAATTATTCTCAATACCCAAAGAACTATTAGTAGTTCCCATAAGTGTGATTACACCATTACACACACTTAGAATTACAATATCGACCACACAAGACAATACAAATCATAGACGGAATTGACCACTCCATATGATACTGATCACACACAAGGGCTCACTGGCTTGAGTCAAATACTCGCTTGACTATGCTCAACTAATTAGAAAGGGGATCAAGTTCAATGACAAATATCGTAAGCTGTTATAGGCATATAACCGTTGGGAACATGTGCTGGTGTGGGAGCCTTGAGTGTTGGGCTACATAAAAGGCACCAACTATCCCTTGATTATGACAACTTGAGACACTATCAAGATTCTATTGGTGATCCATTACTTCAATTACCAATGCATCGAGACACTATCAAGATTCTACTGGTGAAGCTAAGCTCTCTTCTTCTGATCCGTTACTTCAATTACCAATGCATCGAGACACTATCAAGATTCTAATGGTGAAGCTAAGCTCTCTTCTTCTGATCCGTTACTTCAATTACCAATGCATCGATACACTATCAAGATTCTACTGGTGAAACTAAGCTCTCTTCTTCTGATCCATTACTTCAATTACCAATGCATCGAGACACTATCGAGATTCTACTGGTGAAACTAAGCTCTCTTCTTCTGATCCGTTACTTCAATTACCAATGCATCGAGACACTATCGAGATTCTACTGGTGAAGCTAAGCTCTCTTCTTCTGATCCATTACTTCAATTGCCAATGCATACATATCAAAGAGATAATATTCTCTTAATCGTGGTTGGGGTTGTTAGCATCTAGAATTGTGATATATTGGTACATGATGGATGGCACACGACATTTTATGTTTGTTCAGCTCTTGGATGTCGAGATGAATGGAGAGCTCTGCTTGCCTCCTCCTCACCAACAACACAATCTCTTGACATGTCCTCCCGAAACCTTCTTCTCCTTCGTTCGTTCTTTCCGGAGAATTCCGGCACTGGAAACACACTATTGACAATACACATGTCACACACTACACAAGTGACAACACACACAAAAACAAATCAATCAAAAACAAACAAACAAACAAACAACAGACAGATCTATTTTCTGTACACAGAGAAGAGATCTGTACAAACAGAAGAGAATTTGTGTGTTCTTTGTCTGTCTCTGCTGTATATTCCAGCGATGGTGCTCGTCGCTGCCGTGAGGGACTACATCTCGCGTATGCTCAGCGACATCGCAGGAATGAAGGTCCTCATCCTCGATGCTCACACGGTATTTGCTCTTCTAATCCCCCCCTCTCTCTCCCCTCCCTTTTCTCTTCCTTTCATCCTTTGTCCACTTTTCCTTCTATGATCCGCGTCAGAGATAGCTTGCTGTGTTAGGATTTACTTCAGTCTGCATCTTGTTTTTCAGTTTGTGGTATACTCTCGAATGAGTTTAAAAGCATGTCACAGAGATTTACGGAGAATCTAGATTTTTTGAAAGAAAGACACAGATTCTTGAAAGAGATTCAAGGGGAACCGAAGTTTCTGGAAGTGATTTGGAAGATAGTGGAGGAGAATCTGCAGAAAGAGCTTAGGGAGAATCTAGATTCTTAGAGATATTTATTAAGAATGTATTCCGAAAAAGGATCGAGGAGAGTCTAGGCTCGTAGAGATGTTGTGGTGAATCTAGATACTTGAAAGGGATGAAGAAAATCCACATTCATGAAAGAGAAAACTCATATTAGTGTGTAAATTTATCTAAATTCTTGTTGTTCTTATGCTCAAATTCACAAACTTTGAACACTCATTATGTCCAATTGTACACGTGGCACATCGCCTCTTAATTTCAAGATCTATTGTGTTTCTGTACAGTATTAATCTCTTTCATAAGAACGAAAAAGTATAAAATGCTGAATAAAATCAAGAAGAGATTAATTGTGGTCACAAATGCGTGCAAAATATGCATGGGAAAAAAGTGCTTTATGCAACATATGCTATTATGTTCGGTCATATCTCATCTTACTGTCTAAATCTTTGTCATTTGTTTTGAAAATCCGGTAGGTTGGCATCATAAGTGTGGTGTTCAGTCAATCGGAGTTACTGCAGAAAGAAGTTTTCTTAGTTGAGACTATAGATTCTTTGGCCAAGGACTTGATGACACATCTGAAGGCAGTATGTTTTCTGCGACCGACTGCTGAAAATATGCAGCATTTGAAAAGGATTCTGAGAAACCCCCGATTTGGAGAATATCACCTATGTAAGATTTTGCAATTGCAAAAGAAGACGATTCTTTTTAGTCTTAGACCACTAGTTATTTTAGAATTGATTCTTGCTGATTTTCTCATGTCAGATTTCTCCAATATCTTGAAGAACTCTTACATCCAGATCTTGGGAGATTCGGATGAGCACGAGGCAGTACAACAAGTCCAGGTTCTTTCTACTTCCTTTGTTAAATCATATATTTACTGTCCATATTATAGAAAGCGTTTGTGTCTGAGAAAATGATAGAGGAATTGTTTCTCCTCGTAACCAATGGCATGTATGGGATTCTATATGCACAATCTTTTTTTCTTCAGTTCACATGCAAAAAACCATATGGGGGTCGTATCTCCTTGTGACGAGAAGTAGACAGGATTCTATATCCACCATCATGTTTCTTCAGTATCACATGTATTGATGATACATTAAATTGGCCACTACTCTAAAGTGTGGTTCTTATGAAGTTTGGCTGCTCAAAGTCATATAAAATATCGAGTACTCGTAGTAAAATATCGAGTACTCATTGACTTGTTTGCTTTACTGCAGTACTCGTAGTAAGAGAAGCTTCTTTCAAAGCCACCGATTTCAGATGGTTTCATATTTAGTATTCTTTTGTATTTTTTAGTAGCACTCTCTCTGCCTGTGTTGTGCCCCACTGATGTTCACTTAGTATCTGTGTTAGTGTCTTCTCAGTCCCTGTGTTAATGTTTGCTGAATCTCCATTCCAATGTATGGCTTGAATTGTCCACACTTGAACATTGAAAAGTGGAAAAAAGTTGAGTGATCAGAGCTGGCGTCATTAAATTGGATAATGAAAGAACATGGATCAGCCCCACAACATCTCTTGGTAGGAAGGGTGGCCTACTGTAAGGCACTCCTTTTATGCACATTGGAGGATGGGTTTATTATTAGGCATAAATTGAGATAAGCAAATTTTATGCAAATCTATAGATTAGGTAGGGGGAGGAATCAGAAGAACACTATGCCTGCCATTGTGCTGTTTTTTATGCAATTAGAGGGAGATAACACTTCCTCTTCAAACAAGGTTTTGGCCTATTATGCAAGCTACAGGAATATGAAGATGGACTGTTCTGGGGGCCTATCTTGCTTGAACTCATTAGACATGGGGAGAGAAGTTTTAGGACAACATGATACATCAACAGCTCACCACAACATATAACCTCTCTATCACTCCTCATGCTACATTTCAAGGCCACACAAGCGAGGTTTCGATCAGGCTATAATTGAAAAGGGTTACAATGGATTGGCCTATAGTGATGTGTCGTGCATGTACCCACAATCGTCTGAACCATGGGCCTGTTACCCTTGTCATTGACAAATAAAGGCCATTATCACCTAGCATGGAAGGTGTTTCCCTTGTTTCGAAGACCTCTCCTTATTGGATCGTCCATGTTGAACATTTTTCGAAGGCAATAGTTTCAGAACTTTAGAATCTTAGGTAATTAAATAACTAAATTTCAGTACCCTATGTTTAGGTATATTTATTTTGGTTGCTCTTATAAACAAGAAACGTTTTGAGATGTAATCTCTCAAATGGTCTGACAGTCCATTTTGGTCTCTTAAAAGACATTAGTATGTCTTTCTTTCTTTTAGTTGACTGGATGTCTTATAATCTCTGATTGTTTATTGTTCTTCACCAAGATGAGAATGTTTTCAGATCTAATTGATCCTTTGCTGTCATAGGTAACTTTGGCTTCTTAAGAGATGCTAATATATATTTTCTTCTGTGTGAAGCATATCCTGATTTATAGAAAAAGAGTTGCAGGTGGAGTAAGGGCTAACAGTAATTAACCATTAACAGGTGATACTTGCAGGAGTTTTATGGCGATTTTCTTTCTGTTGACCCTTACCATTTTACCCTGAATCTCCCATCAAATCATATATACATGCTTCCTACAATGTTGGATCCGACGGCCATGCAGCAGATTTGTGACAGAATGGTTGAAGGTATATCAGCAGTGTTCTTGGCTCTAAAAAGGCGTCCAGCAATTCGATACCAACGCAGTTCTGAAATTGCTCGAAGGGTTGCTCAAGAATCAGCAGTAAGCCTTACATTTACATGTCTAAATGGATATTAATCTGTATGAGAAAATTGATCCAAAAAAATGTGTTGTAGAGACTAATGTATGAAGAAGAAAGCGCACTCTTTGATTTCCGACGGACAGAGATATCTCCGCTATTACTTGTAATTGATAGAAGGGATGACCCTGTAACACCTTTACTCAACCAGTGGACCTACCAGGTTTAAATAAAAACCTTAAAAAACATTCTTTGGTATTAATGTTCAGATGTTATTTGTTCTTTCCTTACCTTATTTTATGTGATTTCAGGCTATGGTTCATGAATTGATTGGTATCAAAGATAATAAAGTAACTTTGAAAGAGTCTTCAAAAGTTCAGAAAGATCTCCAGGTAATACACAGCATTCTCTAAAAATTTTCTTCTGTTGATTGATCATGTAGTGCACATATAGATTAGACAAAATATTTGAGATGTGATCATAAAGACTTCAGAATGAGTGTAGACATTATTGCATGGTTTTAGATAAGTGGTTTGAAATATTTTAAAATAATTTCAAAATTTTCTCAAGTATGCAAAAAATTTACAAGCTATATTCCCCTATTAATAGTTGGAAACTCATTTGAGAAAATGAATTTTTTATACAAATTGGTTTTTATGTCTCTTCTAGAAAGCATTGTAAAATAATATGAAAATGTTCTCAAATATAAAAAGAATTTATAAACTATATTCCCCTGTTAATAGGGGAACTACTCATTTGAAAAATAGTTTTTTTGTACAAATTATTGTTCTATATCCCTTCTAGAAAGATTGGAATCAGTTTAAGTGAAGGTTAATGCAAATTTGAGTGAAGGTTATGGGACGTTGAGTAAAGATTATGTAAGTTTTAAGTAAACGCCAATGTCCCACATGCTTCAGGGTTTGTTGTCCTGAATTGTAGGCAACCTTAACACAATAAACCAATGGATACAAATTCAGTATGAGTAGAGGATTATAGAGAATCTCTCAAAGGTCAATCAGCTTCATTATAAATTAAAATGATCATCCCCTCGGAGGTGTTGATTGTTGGGCAAGTATTGGTCAAACAGTATTCTTTATATTTTCTGGTAACTGTGCAATTTGATAAAATTGTGAGATTTCTATTTGAGAACGTGTGTGCAAATTATGTCAGGATGTGGACCCCAATGAGAAGGAACAGAATTTCCACATAGATTTTTAGCTTCAAATTTGTACTACTGTGCAAATTCTTTGTCACCTTATGGTCATTTTTCGTCATTTTCCTGTAAACACTATCAATTAGTGTTGTGGAAGTTCTTTACCTTTGTGCCACATTTCTTCTCTTTCCTGTAAACTATTATCATCCCAGAAATGGGACAGTAGCAGAAAGAAATACCTCCAGAGAAAAGGCAGGTTTGATATGCTTTGACACTTGAACTCATCATGGTTGTGAGGTAATTAAAGGCTACTTGTATTCTACTGCCTTGGGATGACTAATCTGAGGGCTTATGCCATATTGGCTATCTTTACTAGGTAAAGTGATTCTGTTTCCAAAAGCTTCCCTGTGTCTATCTGTTGCTTGTAACTATATGCTTAGTAAAAATGCTGTTAAATCAGTGCGATACTGCTTAAAATGCAGCTGCACTTTTGGACTTTGATGCACATAAAATGGAATGCAATATCAAGAAAGAAACATGTAATTTAATTATAACTACAACGTCACTGTTAGCTCAACCATTTTGTGGTTTTCTAAGAAGGCTTATGTCCTTAGGAAGCTTCATTTCTGAGAAATACAAGCCATGTACCAAACATATTTGTATCAAGATGATCAAGGTCATCGAATGACCTTTGTTAGTTTTTTGTCTCTTTTCTGATGGTCACGTGTCTCAGGAGGTGGTGTTGTCATCAGAGCAAGATGTATTTTTCAAAGCAAATATGTATGAAAATTTTGGGGATCTTGGCATGAATATCAAGAAGATGGTTGATGAATTTCAGCAGAAGGCTAAAAGCAACCAGAATATCCAAACCCTGGGTAAGAAATCAGTCACATATTGTTTTTCAACTTTCTGTAGTTTATATCATTCATTTAACACTAGCTGTGATTATTTAATAGAGGATATGGCAAAATTTGTGGATCACTACCCAGAGTATCGTAAAATGCATGGAAATGTGTCAAAGCATGTTACAATGGTTACTGAGATGAGCAGGATTGTAGATGAAAGGAGACTGATGGCGGTTTCTCAAATAGAGCAGGACCTTGCATGTAACAATGTTGGACAAGCTGCTGCTTTTGATGTAGGTTTTCTTAATCTGTGTATTACAAATTTGAATATTGGTTATGCATTTTATTGTAAATGGTTTATGATCTTTTATTGTTATCTTCCATTTTTAATCTGGAAATATCTTTATCCCATCTGTAAAATAATCATGGAAATATTAATTTGGGGGTGAGGATTTTCGGCATAGAATTGTGCTAGTTATAAGGTGAAAGCCATGTACTCTTTGGCTATACCTAGATTCTTTTGCAGTAATACTGAGGTAGGCTCTACAGTAATTGCTCAAAGAGCCTAGAGAGGTCGCTTGTATATGAAGCTCTGTATGAGATAACAAAAAAGTATATATCAGTCTTAGTTTCCAAACATGGTTATTGTGAAATGATTTCAGCAGGTTTGTATCACAAGATGGCCAAAAATGAGTGGCATGTTTCAGCATCACAGCCAGGGATGAAACATGACCCAGACTGCTTCTTTGCTGTTTTCCCACGTTTTGGATCCCTTTTTGCATGTATTCGGCCTATTACTATCTGTTTTCTACACATAATTGATGTGAACCTAGACTATCACAATGTATCTTGATGGGAGCATTTAACTGTTGTACTAATTATTTTGCAGGCAGTCATGAGAGAATTGAATAATGAAAATATGGCAGAAGCAGATAGATTAAGATTGGTGATGCTTTATGCTTTACGTTTTGAAAAGGAAAACCCGCCACAGATGGAGGTTCTCATTAATAAGCTGGAAGGAAAGTCTAGCAAACACAAACCTGGCGTAGGGATCTCTTATGCTTTCCCTGTAAACCTTAACGTTAACGTTCAGATTTTAATATGATATGTTTGCATAATGCACAGCTCGTGCATACACTCTTGAAGCAAGCGGGCATTGATAAACGGACTGGAGATCTATATGGAAATCGGGATTTGCTGAATCGAGCACGGAACATGGCACGTGGATTGAAGGTTATGATGCTATTCCATACTATTGAAGGTTATGTGTTTCTTTAAAATATAAAGTTTAAGACTATCTTAAAGAAACACACGTAGTTTATGAAGTAAATGATCACAATGGAAAATATTAAAGAAACTTAGGCATTAAATCCTATTGTCATGTTAACTGTGATAATGGAACTGTGAATATATAACATCAGCCACAGAGCAGTATTTATAATATGAAGGTATGTTATCTGTTTGGGCTAACTCTATTTTTGCATAGGGGATTGAGAATGTATATACTCAACATCAGCCTCTTCTATATCAAACAATTGAAAGCATTATAAGGGGACGCCTGAGGGATATTGACTATCCATTCATAGGCAATCATTTCCAGCATGGCAGGTTATTTGAAATCTTTTGTAACTTGTGATACGATTTTTTTTCATATTGAATCATAAACTAATACTTCATCATAAATCATCCAGTATTATATTAGAGGCATGCCCCACTAAGTTATGATAGATTTATTATAAAATTTTGAAAATTTGGTAAAGCATCGTCTCAATCCTGTTTTCATATTGTAATAAAATTTAGGAGATTTATTTTCTCTATACCTGGTAGTTTTCTAAAGACTTGGTTTTTACAAGAATGGACTTCAAAAAAATATAACCAAGGAAAGTTCGCTCATTTTTTGTTTCAAAGTACAAACATTTTGTTTTACTACAGTTTTTCTTTTATATCCTGATTGATTGTACTAGTTATAACTAGAAAATAATAATCAATTTTCTAATAACATTATTAACTTTGTAGTGACAAGTGGCCTCATAGATCACAACTATTGAAATACAAGTTCTAGAAAGATGAAATGCTTAAGCGTTTTATTACTCCATTTTATTCTCAATAAGGATTAGTATGTGTACATTTGAGGAAAACTTTAACACCTCATATGCCTTTTATGATTTACCTTTTATTAAATCAGGCCTCAAGATGTCGTTATATTCATTGTGGGTGGATCAACATATGAAGAAGCTCGAACAGTTGCAATGCAAAATGCAGCGAACAATGGGACTCGGGTGATCCTTGGTGGATCAATGGTTCTCAACTCAGCCAGGTATCATTTACATTTAACCATTCAAACACTCATTCCAGTTGTGATTGTAAAGAGGATTCATGCCACATTCTCATTTTCTTGGTAGATTTATAAGAGACCTCGAGGAGATCCAACGCATGGAGCATGGGAATCTGATATAACTTGACTTGGTAATCTAGACTTTTTGCTGTTTTGGAATAGAAAATATCACATAACATTGTAAAATTTTGTATCCTATATTCAAGTATTTTGATAATTTTTGTTTCTTAAAAGACTCACTACAGAATTGACAAAGAGCAGCGTAAAAAAAATGTTATAAGTTATTACTCACTAAATTTCATGACTTAAGAATATAAATGATCTGGAGTCTTATATCCCACTTCGTTTTATTTTAATCAAAATCAATCTACTGTGATGATAAGAGGGCTACTGTTGATTGTGAAGTGGTTTCACATATTTCATCAATCTGTCATATCTATTTGATGTCCATAATAGAGACTTAGATGCTTACAAGGCCATGTCGAAGTTGCAATAAATGCGATTGGAAACCGTTCGAGTTCTTTTGGAAGTGTTTGAATGAGGGTGATTGGAACAGTTGGTTTCGGTTGATCAAATTTGCAAGGTTTATGGATGTTTGCGTACAAATATCTGATGTAAAGTTTAGAAATGATCATTTGTCAGCTACTGCTACAGGCTATATCATTGAAGGATGTAATAATAGAGAATGTTTCTTAACCAAGTAGCTTACTGAATTATCACATGCACAATGGATCAATTTTCAATTTCTAAGGAAAATCTTCAGTAATTTAACAATGGATTCAAAGGAACAACTTCATTATGTTATGATGCAAAGCATTCTTGGTTTTATATAGAAGCGGGATTGAGAAGATTCAGCCTTCATTGATCCTACGTGAATTTTGGGCTATCTTTTGTAGTCTTCCAGAGCACAGAACATTTTGTTGTCTTAATGGGCATTTAATCTTTGGCCCTTCATCGAGATGTGGAGTTGCACTTGTCTATTTTGCTTTACTCTGGATACATGAAAATTAAAGTAAAATAACCAAAGCTTACTGCATTGCATAAGAGTCAACAGTGATTACAAAGTGGCATTATATGGTGTTGGTTGTTGGCAAGATTGATTTGTGTTTTGCTGGATGTGGCAGGGTACCTTTGATAAAGCCACTTGTTTGTAGAAAAGTTTCCTGTGTTCATGTTTTGTATTGGGAAAATCTTGTTCGTGGAAAGTTATATAGGGGGTTGCTCATCGGAGCCTATGGGCATATTCAAATCGCAGAGGCACTTTTTTTATGTCTTCTAGCCACACCAAGATTGTTAGCTTGGTAAGGATTGAATTTTGCCTCAATGGTGGGATGTGGACATTGATGGGTTTTAGAGTCTCAAAGCTTATTAGAATTAGTGCTAGTTGCTCAAGTGAGCTTTGTTCTCACTTTGTTTAAACACTCTTACACTCACTAATAATCAAGATGCATTAGTGTTGCACACACTAAACAAAGTTTAATAATTAGAAAATACATGATGCTAAAGCAAGACATCTTATTATTACCAACATGATCAACATTATGGAACAGGATTAGAGTGCAGATGACTTTGTCATTTTTATTTATTTTTCCAAAACCAAAACCGTCCATTAGTTATAAAACTTATAGTAACATATACAAATCCCAAAACAAACTCAATAGTTCGATCTTATATGGAGGCCTATTGACTCACGAAAAGGGGAGGGCGACCATTGTTTGATGAACACTAATTGTTTTCTTTAAGCTCCATTAGATCCATTTGTGATGTGCCATCATATTGGCTCTTTAGTGTGGCTACAACTTCACTCCATATCTCTTGCATTAAGATTGCGTGGTGCTTGGTGCACAATTTGATTGGAGAAGACCCACCTACAATGCCGCTTCTAGAGAGTCCATAGTGTTATTGGGCTGACCGATACTAGCACAACTTGATCATTGCCATTGATGAGAGTTGAGTGAACATTGTTGGTGGTGGAAAACAAGATCTTTTGTGCATGACTTTGACACTTGGTTGACACTTCTTCTTCCTTCCCTCTTCTTCTGCTTCCTCCTACTTCGGTCTTGTGGTAGCATAGGAGCCATCGATAAAGGACAAGCAAGTTCATGATGAGATTGTGGTGAAGGGTTTGTTGAAGGAAGATGGCCTTCTTGGAACTGCCTTATTTGATATGTATGTCAAATGTGGTTTGCTTGCAAAAGCACAAGATGTGCATGACAAGATACAAACACGAGATATCATTTCCCGGAATACTTTAATCTTCGGGGGGATATGCCCAACATGTTTGTTGGATGTCATGGGTATAATAATGAAGCGGTGGAATGTTTTGAAGGGATGCAGATGAAGCATCTCTTTCCGTACATAATAACCTTCTTATGTTTGTTGGATGCATGCTGTTACTTGTGGAGATTGAATGAATCTCCATATGTATTTATGACTGGAACATATGGCATTTCACCAAACTCAGGGCACTATACTTGCATGATTGTGGCATTTGGAAATGCTGGACACTTTGATAAAGTAATTTCGATTATCAAAATGATGCCAGCATCCAATGATCCTATTGATTGGCTTGCCTTAGCCAATGCTTGTAAAAAGATTGGGGAAATGTGAAGCTGGGAAGATTGGCATTTCATCAGATAGCACCCCTAGAAAGATCACCTAACTGCAGGTTTTGTTGTTCTTATGTCAAAATCAGTTGAATTCTGGAGGAGCTGTTGATTTAGCCACTATATTGCGGTGATCTTCAACAGAAGCCCAGGAAACAAGAACACCAAAAGTATAGAATAATATTAGAACAGAAATTTGATCGTCCATGCTGAGGCCAAATTTGACCTAATTTGGGACCTAATGAACGTATCATCATCTCTCATATGGGGCTCCTTCCTAAGAAGGTAGGCAAATGGCGATGTGAGAAGACATGTAGCTTACATGCATTCTATGCTCAATTAAGAGTGCCAAGTGTCCTTCATGCATCCCTTATGCATGTGCGCCAAGTGTCCTTCATAGTATATGCCAAGTATTCTTCATAAATTGCCATATGTAAAGAGGTTTGGCTTAGGTTAAAGCATTCTGGTTCAACTCCAATCTTTAAATTCCAAAGTAAGTATTTACTGTTGAATCTACAGTCTACATGGGTGGTGGTACAGAAACAATTTTGCTTCCCCAACCTTTCCCAACTACAGATAGCCCAGCTGCACCCCCTCCATCCAAATTTTTGGCTCCTTTCCTTCGGAAAAATCCGTTACCCACAAATGCTTTTTGGCAAAACTTTATACTGAACCAAGGATCGGCTCCAGAGTACATACATCCATACAGTATCAAGGCCGAAGATGGTGGCCTTTCCATATGTTACCCCTCTCGGGTAGTTCAACCTAATTGCATTTCTCAAGCTTTCGCCCCCGATCTCACCATTAAAACTCGCAGCGGTAAGCATGTGGTATCGCACTTTGATGATCTCAGTGTTACTCTTGAATTCCGAAGTGGTATGTCTGTTCCCTTGGTGAGAGGATGCCCCTATATCACATTTGTTTTCCACGATAGCTCGGTCCTTCAATTCTCCACCATACATACTGTGCAGAAGCTTGTGCCCAATGAGGATCGCACGAAGCACAGGGTCATTTTCAATAATGGACAAACATGGCTTATTTATAGCTCCGAGCGGCTTGAGTTGTCGCAGAATCTTCACGGGAGTCGTAATTTCGAAGGGGTTATAAGAGTGGCTTTGCTCCCAAGTAATAGTGAGGCCGAAGACATTTTGGACCGATTCAGTTCAGCAGCCTATCCGATCGAGGGACATGCCACTATGTCTGGCATCTCATTTCAATTAACTTATGAATGGAAGAAAAGTGGTCAGGGGGAACTGTTGATGCTTAGCCTTCCCATGCATAGAGAGATCATGTCTTCACCATCTCCATCATCTCCTGACAGCATACTTCCAGGTCTTGCATACAAGAGCATGGATGGAGATATGCATGGGGTTGTGGGCGATTCTTGGGTGTTGAATGAGACCCCTATATCTGTGGGATGGTATTCGTCCAAAGGCATATCTGACCAAGTACACCGGGATACAGTTGCCAAAGCCCTTAGGAAGGAGGTTCGGGAATTGACCTTGACCGAGATAACTACTGACAGAACCTACTTGTATGGAAAAGCTGTGGCCCGTGCTGCGAGAATGGCCTTAATAGCTGAGGAGGTAGGGGCTCTTGATCTTTTGGAAATGATCAGATATTTTCTTATAGATTCTCTTACGCCATGGATGGATGGGAAGTTTGATGCCAATGCTCTTCTTTATGATGAGAAGTGGGGTGGATTGACAAGCCGGAACGGTTCAAAAAACGGTGGGGCAGACTATGGTTTCGGATTATACAATGATCATCATATTCATTTGGGATATTTCGTGTATGCTGGGGCAGTGTTAAAGAAATTAGATCCTCAATGGGGAATGGAATACATGGCCCATCTTTATACAATGGTAGAGGATTACATGAGTTTCCATCACTACAATCACCATGTACGTTTACATGATCATGATCAACATACACCTCACCATAATATGATGGTTTCTCGAAGTGGACCGCTTTTCCCGAGGTTTCGGAATTTCGACTTTTGGGTGCTTCATTCGTGGGGAGGTGGTTTAACTGAATTTCTCGATGGCCGAAACCAAGAGAACTCAAGCGAAGCAGTGAATGCTTATTACTCAGCTGCCCTTCTAGGACTAGCCTTTGGAGATAGTAACCTAGTCAATGCAGGATTTACACTCATGGCCTTTGAGATTCGAACAGCTCGTGCTCTTTGGCATATACCATCAGATAGCACACTCTATGAAGGAAGCTTTGTATCCAGACATCGGATGGTTGGAGTGTTATGGGCAAACAAAAGGGACACTCGCCTCTGGTTTGCAGCCGAGGATTCGAGGGAAAAACGACTCGGCGTCCAAGTTTTGCCCATCCTTCCCATTACTGAAATTCTCTTTCCGGATATTGGATTTGCGAGGGAGCTTGTAGAGTGGGTACAATCATCACTGCATAGGTCTGGTGTAGAAGACAGTTGGAAAGGTTTTGTCTATGCATTGCAAACACTCTATGCACCGCAAAAAGCCTTGACAAATGTGAAGGCTTTATCGGGACATGATAATGGCAACTCCTTGTCCAACATGTTGTGGTGGATTTATTCGAGAGATGGGACTCCAGAATAGTGAAGGCCTGATTTATGTTGTGATAGTAGACATTAAGGGTATTGAATAAAGGTTAGAGACCAAGGAAAATCCTTTTGTCACTGCACATGAGGGTGGGATGATTTGACATGATGCATTCGTGTACAGTGCTTACTTTCCATGAGCTCAAAATCTTGACATGTGTTTGTATGTGACCTTTTTAGTAGTACCTGGAGCTTAATAATCTTGATATGGTCATTGTATTTATGTTACCTTTTTGGTAGTACCTGGAGCTTAATAATCTTGATATGGTCATTGTATTTATGTTACCTTTTTTGTAGTACCTGGAGCTTAATAACCTTTTTTGTAGTACCTGGAGCTTAATAACCTTTTTTGTAGTACCTGGAGCTTAATAATCTTGATATGGTCATTGTATTTATGTTATACCCTTTTTGTAGTACCTGGAGCTTAATAATCTTGATATGGTCATTGTGTTCCAAGGCTTCGATTATGAAAATATTGTTTTCAAGAAATCTCATCAATCAACCCTTATATTTTCAAGTAAGTGTGCTTTTGAGTATAGAATGTGATTTTGAATAAAGAAGAATGCACAGCTTTATGTATATAGATAGATAGATATCTATATAATGTATATAGATATGTTAGTAGTATCTGGAGCTTAATAATCTTGATATGGTCACCGTGTTCAAGGTTTCTTTTGCATAAATATTCTTTTGCTGCAAGAAATCTCATCATCAAACAACCCTTATGTTTTGAAAATAGGTATTAAAATATTAAGTGTGCTTGAGGTCAGAGATCCAGCTGATCTCTTTTCTTCCCTCCCTTCTCTCATAGTCACACTCTCAATTGCCAATTGCTGCAACAACTCTTAATAAGATTCTTGAAAGTGCTTGTAGATTTTACTTGCACATGTTTGCACTAACATCTATTTCTAGCATAATAAATGTTATTCGAAACCGAATAAAATTGTGACATCTTATAAATCACAAACATTTGAAACGCATACAAATTTGAAAGAGAATTGCTACTCGATAATCGGCTTTGGCGTCACACATAACTAGATTTGTATTGATGTTGTGACATGAAATGGTATACCCATGAGTCTAGAGCTAATTAGATCTAGACAGAGGGTAACTTGAAGATGGTGGCATTCCACATCATCAACACCTTGGAATTGGCGATGATTTGGTATATGTTTTTCTTTTTTGTTTTGTCGATGTTCTTGGGAAAGACATTTACTTACTTACGATGAGAAGAGTGAGTTTACCTGGGCCAAAGTTGATTTACTTTCGCTATTCGAATTGACATGCAGTCGAATCGCTTGACATTTAGATTCGCCGGGCTCTCGTGCGTTCATGACATCTTACCTCTGCTCTCTAATCAGAAGCATAATCACTTAACAAAAGAAATGGATTGTGATTTGTGGCGTTAATGGGCGATTGATAAGCAAATGTTATATATCATTTGAAGAATTTCGGGTCTCCTGTCTCCGTATCTCTGTGTGGAATCATGGACTCCTGCTATAGTACTCATGAAAATGGCTAGCAATGCAGACCCTAGGGTTCCTAAAACATGAAGAATCGAGAAAAGGATTTGGGCTCTGTTGTAGTGTAAGGCCTGTGGAAGGAAGGACTTATCTGTGAAGTCACAAGACTTCGTGAAGTCTACATGATGATATTGTGAAGAGGGGTTTGCTTGAAAGTTGAAATAATATGAGGGTTCGGTTCGGTTCGGTTCGGTTTAGGCTTGCATCTAACATACGTCATAAAACATACACTGAACCAAACCAAACCGATTCCTATACGAGGGGAGCAATGGTATGGTTGATATGTATGTTAGATGTGGTGGTCATGGAAAAGCAAGAGTTGTGCTTAACAAACTCTACGAAAGCTCAAAGTCGAGTTCCGTAGGTTGAATGAAGAAAGAGCAACTATCAGCAACAAATGATATGGAGGAAGATGAGTTGCAAGAGAAATGTTGGAAGTCTCGAAAACTAGTAGTTTTTTTGGATGGGGTCCAGTGTTTGAAGAGCACATGCACATGAATGTCCTCCAAGAAAACAATTGAAAACTTGGGACTCAATCTAAAGGCCTATATAGGGTGTGAGACAAGTGTGATAACGAACTACACCATTCGAATGCAACCATTTATAAACGAAAGATGTACACATCCAAAAAGAGAGGTTGAAAATATTGACGAAATTGACCCTTGAGGATTCACAATCCAAGAGCCAAACTTGAGTTGTCTAGTGTGATAATAGCACACCCCAATAAGGTGCAATCAAATATTTGAATATCTATTATACATAATTCTTTGACTTCAAAAACTGCTTGCCAAATGAAACTAGAAATATAATAGAAGTGTACATTTGTCTCTTGAAAATACTTGAACTAGAGATCCTTAGTGCGTGAAACTAGGTTGATAACAATTACACCATATAGACATAATCAAACTCTTGCAAGAGACATAATCAAACTACCCCCAAGAATAAGTACATTAGAATAGAGATATAGAAAATAAGATGAAATAGACCATTGTCCTCTAGCATGTGAAACAAATGCAATTACCAACTACATCATTTGCACAAAATCAAAATTTTAATACAAATTAAACTCTTGAGGATGCTTACAAGATCGATAGACCTTTTTCAGTTTAAGATAAATTCCTAGTGTAAATTTGAAACTTCTAGCATGTAAGATGAGGGTGACAACCAACTCCATGCAAGAATACATATTGTTTTCAAAAATTAACTTTTCAAACTATGAAGGCATTAGGAAACCAATAATATGAATATAAGTAAAATGTACATTTTTCTCATGAAGATGTTTGAACTAGGGATTAGGAAATCAATAATGAAATGGTACATTTTTACCCAAACCTAGATTGACACTAGAGATCTCCTACATTTTGTGTGTGACTAGCATGATAACCAACTATGCCATTCAAGCATAATCAACGTGCTAACAATTTGAATATGAGAAAAAAAAATCGACAAATCTAAGAAAAATGTTTTCACTTGAATATATCAGAACTTCGACTCAAATCGCAAACCTCTAGTTTGTACATGCGAAAAAATATTCTGAAAGTATAAGAAAATATGTTCTTTTTTACTTGAAGCTATGGAAAATTCTCGTGTGTAAGACTAGCGCGAATACCAACTATAACGACATGGATATTAACAAGGTTTATGATTTTGTAGTTTTAAGCAAAATAGACTTTTGTCACTTGAAGGCGCATGAACTAGAGACCTCTAGTGTATACGACTAGCATGATAATAAACTAAAGCAATTATACTTAATTCAATTTGTTATATGTTTAACTCCAAGACCATTTATGAGGAATGCATAGATTAGAGAAGAGATATTGGACCTAAGCCAACATAAGATCTCCTTTTTTGCATACCTTAATCACTCTTGTGTATACATATATATATCTATACATCCCTAATAAGCTTTGGTCTAGAAGTATAAAGTGTTCCATTGTTAGTAGCTTTGTGTTTAGTTGGTTATTTCATTTGTATTTTCCTTGTTTTAAACATTCATTTTAGTTAAAGTACACAAGAAGTTTGATAATATGCGTTAACGATTGAAAGCTCTTTGCAAAAGTAAAGCATTTATAAGACCAAGAGAGAGTTTATTAATAAGTGAGATCTTAAGTAACGTAGGAAAGCTCGCGCTGGTGATTGACATCCACCATTGCTTGCCTCACCAACAACAAAGAGTGTGGTGTCTTGACAACCACAACAATATAATGCGAAAGTAAAAATTAGTCATTGCATTGACCCTACAACATTGGAACTACTACGAAGGATTAAGGCAAACATTATTGAGCATTTTGTGAGCTTTTCGTAAGTTGCCAAGGGATGTAATACTTAGGAAGAAGCACTCAATTCTCAATCTCTAGCTTTTCTTAGTTTGATCCTTTGGTGTGTGATCTTTGTCTAGTTTTTTTTCAATCAATTGATTTCTTCGTAATCACCATTTTTTTGTTAATTACCATAAATAAGTGCAAAATTTAAAAATACAAATCATCACAACTTATGCCAAAAGTTGCCCAAGTGACAACTTTGGTGCTAAATTTCAAATGTTTTACCAAACACCTACCTTGTCGATGAAGGAACACAATATATCAAGAGACTTCCTATCGATGGAAGGAACTCTCTATTTGTGAAAGGATTGTCACTCAACAAGGAGACTTTATACATATGAAGAGACTCGCCTACAAAGTGACTTTCTTGCAACAAAAGAAACTCTCTACCTACGAAAGGTTGTTTTCAACGAAGAGACTTACATATAAAACGAAGAAACTTTTATTGAGGGTGGGCCTAAATTAAATAGCTCATTCCATGGGACCTTCCTTGTGACGTTCTTTAAATTGTGTGTGTGTGTGTGTGTTCAAAAAGGAGCTATAGGAATGTACAGATGAGTATGTACATATATACTATTTTTTACCCACTCGTATGTTCAAGTGTGTGAGGCTTCACATGTTTGGGCGCTCAAGCATTCATGTGTTGGTTGATTGAATGCTCAAGCATTTGGGCGTTCTAGTGTTCGGTCATTAGCATTCACACGTTTAAGCGATTGCATGATAGCATTTGCATGGGAGTTGTGGTGTTCTACGGTTTGGGTGATCGATAATTAGAATTGTATGTCAAACAATTTTGAGGTAATTGAAAATTTTCCTTTGCCTCTAATATTCTTTGGAAATTGGTAAATTCACAGTTTTTTCCGTATTTTCATAGTTTTTTTGGGGGGATGGGTGCAAATAATCATATTTATGAACTCAAAAAAAAACTATGAAAATACGGAAAAAACTGTGAATTTACCAATTTCCTATTCTTTTCTTCTCTAGGTCATTTGAGAGGAGAGAATAACTTAAATGCATGAAAATAAAAATGGATGTAATAATAACAAATAGGGTAAATTTAGAGAGAAAGATGAACCCAAAAGAAAAAACTTGAAAACACAACCATCCAACAAATGTTGAGTCGTGATTTAGATTAATTAAAATAATCACCATTATGGAAAACCCCCATTTTAATCAAAGAAAGAGCTCTCTCTCTCTCTCTCTCTCTCTCTCACACACACACACACACATTTGTTGTAAGTCGAGTGATTAGGGATAAGTGCTACTTAGCCAAACCCTAATTACCCCTTCCCATCGATGTTGAAAGCTTGGAGCCGACACAATATTTCATGAGCAATACCAAAGCTATACTCATTTATCCTATTCTCAATTGAGTAACTTTGATTATGGGGTTTGAACAAACACTAATAACCCATACATGAACAATAGGAGGTGCATTGTTTATGGTTGAGATAGGGCAAATAGACTGACCATTGTTATATAAGCAAGAATTTTGGCACATATTCTAAGGTTTAGCCAATAGCTACAATCAATCATATATAAGAGCCTAATTACGAGGGTGTTTTGGCATGTATCTACCCCTTCCCTAGAGTTGGTTCTTGAGGAAAAGCATGATAGTGTGATACAAAAGATAGTGCCCTTGATAATACGTAAAATCCACTTTCAATGGAGTTAATTCGTAAAATCCTAATTCGCCTGTGCAATTTCCTTCTTATTCCAATTGAGCACGAGTTTCAAAAGAACACAATGTTATTGGTGTAACACCCCCTCTAGTAAATTGAGAATTGACTAAACAAGAGGATATCAATGCACAAAGTATGTTTGGGAATGTGCAATAAGAAGAGAATGAAGCCCTTTGCTAAAATGGTTGGGGATTATCTTTGAAATAATATGTTAAAATTTGAAAACATTTTGGAAATCAAATGTGTCATTATCTCCATGTTAGATATTAGTCAAGATCTAAGTGTAATGTGAATATTGCAAAAATTGCCACATTTACTTTCTTGATCGAGGAATGCATATGAATCTAGTTAGTGGATATTCATTAAAGATCAAGTCATTATTACAAGAGAAACGTGCATTCCTTGTGTTATAATACCATTGGTTTAGAGTTTTCAATGCACTTTCCATGAGAAACAAGATTATGATAGTGACACAATAGAATTTAAAGTGATCCATGATCAACAAATAGTTTTAAATAAAGGGAAACGAAGACCATTCATCTTGGTGAAAACATGTTGAGAGTTTGCTTGCTAAATGGAGTAAATGCATTACATCTCTATCTATATCATTTCCTAACACGGTTAAACTTATGCGGTCACTAACAAAAAGCGCATTACATGTGTAGTAGTGTTGACTAATACATATCTAATGTAAAACAAATTGATGTTGGTACAATTTTTTATTCGAGCCGAAACTGCCACGTTGATGTGTAGTCAAATCAATTTCTAAGCTTGAATCCTGATCACATATAAGAGAACATATTATTAGATTGATGACATGTGAAATTAAATTCCATATATTTTTTTCTCATGCATGAAATCCAAAAGCCATTATCTTAAAATGAATAATATCTAGAAAAACAAAAGATAGATGAACCCTACCAAAAAACTATTTAGTTCCAAGTTCCAACTCTTGTGTCAGGTTTGGGCCTTTCTAGAGGCTTCAAACAATTAGTAAGTTCTTAAACTAAAGATACATATAGTAGCCCCATTAGGATAAAAGACTAGAAGATGGGTCTATGTTTATATGGCCGACACAAAGCATCATAACAAGCCACAAACTTAGTTCATTTAGAATTTTTGATAGACACTTACAAACTTTTGAAATCTTTGTCTATATATTATATGTTATAAATTGTTCACAATGTGTAAAGAAAAAACATATCATAAAATACTAGATCATTCGAGTTTATCCTATGCTACCCTTATACATTTCTATAGACATGCCCAATTATCAACGCATTGTTGTTTTTCAATGCCCATCATACATCAATGCAAGTTTTTTTTACTCATATGTTTGAACAAGAGTTGAATAATCAACTAAAGTTATTTTAAAACATTATAGCCATTTATAATCAAACGAATACTCTATGTGATAAAACACATTCATAGACCCAATTTTATATTTTTAAAATAAGAGAATGTGCGTGACTACCATTGCACTTTGAGTTGGAGGTGGGGATTTCAACGCCACATGTCTGCATCACATTCTTCATAGCTTGTTGATTAATGAGAGATGAGAGGTAAGACATAGATGAGGCGGCACGGCTACAGAGGCACGAGAAAGGCGTAACATGGAGGGAACTACAACAAGCATTATCAGAGTCAGGCATGGGTTGTGGGTTTGAGCCCACAACGTAGGCCTCGCAAGAGCTAACAACGTTTTTCACACTCGAGTCATCACACAAGGAGCTTTGCTCGAGTGCGTCAACGTAAGGAGCTATGGTTAGGATAATGAGGAGCATGAGTGACATTAGGACCAACGAGTGGTGAATGAGATGGGTGGTTGGGGCCATGATGGGCTTGATAGATACTAATGAATTAAATGGATGATGTCTAGTAAACTAACTTAATATATCTACTTGTGTTCTTGCTTGTGTGTTTATATAGAGATCTTGACTCTTGAGAGAAAGTAGACATAAATGTTTGTCAGAGTGTTATGTGGCTATAAAAGAACTTGAAAGAAAGTGAAATACAAAGCCCCACGGATTCCTTTTTTATTTTCTGTGGCCCTCCTTCATCACATCGTACAATGCTCCATCCGTGAATCTCTCTCGGTTCAAAATCTCTTTTTCCTCTTCTTTGACCTAGAATATTCCCATTTTTTTACTGGAATATTCCTAGCTTTTTTACTCCTCAAAAGGATGTTTGATTCAAATGTGTTTCCAATCCATACATACTATAAACTTAGCAAATTTACCGCTTGAGCGACATATGTTGCAATCCAATTTGCAAAAAGAATTTATCTCGGCTTGTGCCACTTGTTTTCATTCAATTAACGAATAGCCACGTTTTCATATAGTAGGCAATGGGATTACCTATCAAATGGATTTATGCCACATGTCTCTAATAGTTGCATGTTTAATAAATAAGCCACATGTCATGATCCACAACACATTAACATTTTGGTTTGTGTGACATGTTAGTGTCAATCGCAAAGCTATGTTGGCTCATCCAATTTGTGATTGTCCGATCATCCAATCAGCTATAAAGGAGGTTTTGATTTGATCAACCTTTTAAATAAGCCATGTGTCATCATCCGAAACACACTAACATTTTGGTTTGTGTGACATGTTAGTGTCAATCGCAAATCTATGTTGGCTCATCCAATGTGTGATTGTCCAATCAGCTATAAAGGAGGTGTCGATTCGATCAACCTTTTATGCCACATGCATGTCCATTTCATGTTGCGAGTCTTGCAACAACGTTTGATGATCTAATATGTGCATGCACGTATCATCATCCCTCCAGTAATCATAAAATATATCTACCTACCTACCTATATATAGATGGGTAGATAGATAGATAGATAAATAGATAGATTATGGATATAGGGATAGCTTACAAGCCATAATTATTAAATCCTATGATCCACAAGCCGAGATCCTTGGTGTCACCACATACAAATGTTAAGAATCGAGTTAAATATACACGTCAATCGAGAGAGAAACTGCAATAACCGTTTCGTAATGTGAGGGCGAACCATTCAACCTCCTACCCATGCATCATCAACTTGATCCTAACCGAAAGCATGCTTAGATTCTCACTCAAGTCACAATTTGAATCATGTGAGTCGAGAAGTCAATGGCTACACATTGTCTTGCACAAAGGGCATATATAGGGGTGGTTGACTAACGATTGTTCCACCATTTCTTGGGGATGTTTCACCCACATTTACTCACTATGTTACAAGCTCAATCAATCCTACACATTTCGGATGAACCCACATTTATCATTCTCATAGGCCAAATGTTGCACATTCCTTAATAGAAGAGCCTTTATAAACTGTCATGTTATCCACTGAAGTAGACCAAAGCAATAATGCATTGCATTTACATACGAGACAAAACTTCATCAAATGTCACACACCCACACTTATGTATATATAAATTGAAGGTATCTTTGAGATGAGTTTCGAGGCCTCCCACAACAAAATGAGCTGCCATTCTGATTTTGTCATAATCCGGAGATCCTCTGGTTAATCTCCAATGAAGGGAGGGACCAAGGAAATAATGAAAACCCAGTTGCAGTAGCTTTGAGATATGAACACATAAATGTATGAAAACTAACTAGAAGAGAGAAAAGTTCATCTAATGGATGAAATTGAATCATTACGATTGAATAATAAATGACTTCACTCAACAGATTGTTTTACACTCGTTCTAGAAGTGCTTTCTGTGACACAAAACTAATCTAGACACACAAATGCAAGATTGTTGAAAAACTTCTTTAGATGCCATCCATCCATTCATTAGATAAAATGGCATGAAATATCCACAGAATGTAAAAGCAACTTGGAGATAAATACCTAATGGATTTGAGCAGAAAATCTTCTGACCCATCCATACTGAGATTTTTGTTGCAAGATGTATTACTGTTGTTATTAATTATATTATTATGATTCAAAATCCCAGTATCCGCCATGGGATAGTGTGTTGTTCTTTGCTTATTTTCAGAATCTTCTGAATAAAATTAATGGATTTGAGCAGAGGAAGTCTTCTGATCAATCCATACCTTTTATTCTTTACTATCATCCAATTTCTCAATCTCTACATTTTAGACGGCTTTGTTTTCTTTGCTTATTTCAGCATCTCTTAAGGAAGATGCTGTTGGCTTCTTCTTATTTAGTTGTTTCTTTAATTTCTGATGCAACAGTGGAACTTTTCTTGGAGAAGCACACAAGTTCTGTGATTGAAACGGGATCCTCTGTTGATTCTTCATAAGCCTATGGATTAGCTCCTCATCTTCCTTTTGCACCCCTTCACAGAAGTTTCTCTTGCCCATGACCCATATCAGTCGAAGAGCCTGAAACTTTTCTGGCTCTATTGAGGTTTTAGACTTGTTTTTTGAGAATATATCATCTTTTCTTGCTTGCCTGTGATTTTGATGCATTTTCCTGAGATCTTACCCCTTCTTTACTACGCAAGTTCTTGCGTCCATGATGAGTATTATTTCTACCATCATTTCGAGATTGTAACTCTTTTATCAGTCTATTTGACACCAGTTTTATTGTCTTTTCATGAGGGATTGGCTTTTTATCTAGTTTGTTTAACTCACATTATGTCTTTTGCAAGTTTCTATGGTTGTAATCAATATCTAGTTTCTATGGCTGCAAAAGACATCATATGAGGTAAACAAACTTAGATAAAAAGCCAAAATCCCTCAAAAAAAAGACAATAAAACTGGTGTCAAATAGACTAATAAAAAGAGATGCAATCTCTAAAAGATGGTAGCAATAATTCTCAGCATGGCCGCAGGAACTTGCGTTTTCATTTTCGGCATCATCATCACCTTCTTCTTCCTTCCCTCTTCTTCTGCTTCCACCTTCGGGTCTTTCTTTCTTCTTCTTCTTCTTCTTCTTCTTCTTCGACTCCTTCACATGCTAATCTGTAGCAGCTTCAGCTTTCCTGTGTAATCTCTAGCTTCTGGTGCTGTTTCTTCTTCCCCTTCTTCAGATGTTCATCTATCGCAGCTTTTCCTGTGTAATCTTCAGCTTCTTCTTTCTTCTTCTTCTTCTTCGACTCCTTCAGACAAACGTTCGTTCATCTGCCGCAGCTTTCCCTGTGCAACCTTGTCGAGCTTCGTCTGATGGTTTTCCCCGCTCTCCCCTCCCCCTCTCTTCTGCTTCTGCTTAACAATCGGCAACGGTTCGGTTTGGAACCGAACCGTTAAACATGTTTGAAACCGTTAAAACCGCGGTTTCGGTTTTCAACATAGGTCTAATTTTTTATTTTTAAAACTTTATAGTATTTCATTATTTAGAATTTTTAAGATGTTCTAAAACGTGAGAATGTTTAAAAAAAATTTTTAAAAAAAATTTAATTTTTTTTTAAAAATTTACAACCGTTTAAACCGCAGTTTTGACTGCCGAACCCGAACCCAACCGTTGAAACCGTTAAGCCGTTAAAACGCGGTTTCGCGGTTCGGTAAAGAGAGCCATTAGGTTTCTTCTGCAAATACAAATACAAATACAAATACAGTTTTATATCCATCGGAATTACATGTTACAAATTTACAAATACTAGAAAGATTATTGAAACTTCAAAGTATTTGCATGAAGAGACTAAAAATAGATTGGAGAGATCTAAGGAAAGAGAGGTGAGACTAAGAAGATCGATAGCGGCTGCCCAAAGAATGCTCCAGAAAAATCCCAAGTGTCTTTGGTCAAGATCAGGTTTGGAGGCTGCCAAAGAAACACTACAGCGGCTGATTGTGTCAAGAAATAAGATGGTATTCAGGAGTTCAGCAGCTTGGTGGAGTAGGAATGGGGACAAGGTGAACCAACAATTTTTTAAGTTTAAAAAACCGTGCACAATTGGTAACTTCATTCCTAAATTGATCAAGGAGGATGGTTCACTTTCAGAAGATGTATCAGAGATCATGGAGGCAGTCACATCTCACTATAATGGGCTACTATCAAATAATTATAGTCTCCCAGACCAGCCCTCACTGGCAGAATTTGTATTGGAGGGAATGCAACCAAGAATTTCAGAGGTTGCACAAGTTAAGTTGTCAGGGCCATTCTTGGAAGAGGAGGTGTCAGATGCTCTGGCAAGTATATGTAGAACGTCTTGTCCAGGAGACGATGGATTATCAAAAGATTTTTATGAAAAATTTTGGGAAATAATTAAGGTTGACCTGGTTGCTGGACTAAATGAGGCATGGGATGATGGGTACCTCCCTGAACATTTTAAAGAGGGACTAATATTTCTAATTCCTAAGGTAAAGGGTATAGTATCAGATGTGAGGCAATGGAGACCGATTACGTTGCTCAACACAATCTATAAGATTTTTGCTAATATGTTGGCCAAGAGGGTCAAACCCCACTTACATGCGCTAATTAATGTTGGACAAACAGGATTCATGGAAAATAGATGTATAATCGATAATGTGTTGACCTTTTGGGAAGCGATTGCCCTGGCGAAGAAAACCAATCAACATATTGCATGCCTCATGCTTGACTTTGAGAAGGCATATGATAGAGTACAATGGCCTTTTTTAGACAAAGTCATGGAGCGGTTGGGACTACCCTCAAAATGGAGAGCAGCTGCGTTGGCGCTTTACAAAGGAAGCTTGAGTAGGGTGTTGGTACTAGGGCAACGGGGCCCATCAATTCCATTATGCAAGTCTGTCAGACAGGGGTGCCCATTGGCCCCCTACCTTTATTTATTTATCTCAGAGGCATTCTCTTTCTTTTTAAATAGACCGGATGCAGGAATTCGAGGTTCGGTTGTCCCACTGTCAGGAACTCTATTAAGGCAGAGAAGGAATTAGTACTAAAAGAAGGATTAGTACTATTGTTGGGGAATAGTACTAAGACAGAGAAGGATTAGTACTATGAGAGGTGTCGAACTTTGAGAGAAGGAATGAGTGAGTGAGAGAGAGAGAGAGAGAGAGAGAGAGAGAGAGAGAGAGAGAGAATGATGATGCGAAAGATATATGTATTATATGACGGAAGATATACAACAGTAGTTAGAAGGCTTAAGACTGGCGTTGAACCGATTTGGTTCGAACTAATGCCTTGCGCCTCCTTTTATAGTGTCTTCAGGAATACTCCTGAAGTTTCTAGAATGTTCCAGAGAAATCTGGAATATACATCAATTTCCTAATAAAACCTAAATGAAAATAATATCCTTCAAATTACAACTCATAACCTAATGGTAAAGTCTCGACCCGTGTAACAAAAGGTTATGGGTTCGAGTCTAGTTATGACACTATCCCCCCTTTAAAACGACGAGTTTTACGAGTCGTTTTGGATTGAGGACCCGGTTTCTCGGGATATCGTCGATGGAAGTCTTCTAGAAGAGCACGAGCATTGGTCACATTCTCGATCGGTTCCCAAGTACGCTCACTGGGACTATATCCTAGCCAATCGACTAGATAGTAGAGCTTGTTGCGAACAATCTTGGAATCGAGGATGGCAGCGACCTCATACTCAGGTCCATCTTCGAGCTCGATAGGAGGTGGAGGTTGTATAGTACGTCCTGGGATAGTGCTCTCGTGATAGGGTTCGAGGAGAGAACTATGAAACACCGGGTGTATCCGAAGTTGCGGAGGTAGCTCGAGACGAAAAGCGACATCATTAATCTTCCCGATAATACGGAAAGGACCTAATCGTCGATAATCCAACTTCTCACATGGGCGAGTAGTCTTGATGTGTCGTCGTAGCAGCCACACCCGATCTCCAATGTTAAAACTGGATGGAAGTCGATGACGATCTGCGTAGTCCTTGTGTGATTGTTGAGCTTGCTGGAGTTGAGTAGATAAATCCGCTTGTATCTTGCGTAACCGCTCCAAACGATCCTCCGCGTAAGGATTTGTGGACACTTCTGGGGTTTCAAGGACACACCACCGGGGATGATATCCCGTATAAGCGTAGAATGGCGTGACTTTAGTCGATGCGTGGATAGCGTTATTATAGGCAAATTCGGCGAACGGAAGAATATCTGCCCAGTCATTCTGATGATAGTTGAGAAAGCACCGCAGATACTGCTCCAGTGTTTGATTTGTTCGTTCGGCTTGACCGTCGGTTTGTGGGTGGTAGCCGGAGGAGAGGTTACAAGTGACCTTCAGCATTTTAAAAAGGTGCTTCCAGAATTTTGACACAAACTGGGGTCCACGATCGCTGATGATATTATCAGGGAGTCCATGATGCCGACATACTTCCCGCATGACAATTTCGGCGGTGTCTTCACTAGATATTTCTTTAGTACATGGTAAGAAATGAGCCATCTTCGTATATCGATCCACCACTGTGAGAATCGCACTGAATCCCTTAGAGACTGGAAGATCTGTAATGAAGTCAAGAGCAATGGATTGCCATGGCTTGCTTGGAATTGGTAATGGTTCTAATAAACCATATGGATGATGTCTTGGCATTTTCGCTCTGCAGCATGTATCGCAAGTCCGAACAAAATCTTCGACAAATTGTCGCATACGGGGCCACCAGAATGATCGTTGTACTAAATCTAATGTTTTAGTACTACCAAAATGTCCTGCTGTATATGTGTCATGGCAGTTTTGTACTACTCGAAGGCGGCAAGAACCATTAGGAACATACAAAAGTTCTTTAAAGAAGAGTAATCCATCACAGTATTTGAATTGCCGATAATCCGTACCTGGTGATTGTGATTGTGAACATGACGCTCGAGAGGGGTCAATTTGTGCTAGTATAGCTTGGGCGAAAGCGTCAGTCTTCAAGTCCTCACGTATAGTATTGGTAATGTCGGAATCCACGGGCATGTCAAAGATCTGTGCTGCTTGCAGTCGTGCTGGACCCAAGATTACTTGCTTCTGGTTATCGAAAGCTGGCTCACCGGGACGTGGTGTTAGATACGAACGCCGTGATAATGCATCTGCCTTCCCTTGGTGCTTCCCCGGACGATATGTAATTTTGAAGTCGAAGCGTGTGAGGAAATGGGCCCACCGAGCTTGACGTCGATTCAGTACACGAGCATCTTGAAAGTAGGCAAGGTTCTTGTGGTCACTGAATACAGTGACCTGATGAGGAGATCCCTCCAGGAAATGCCTCCATTGCATAAAAGAATCAACTATTGCTAATAGCTCTTTATCATGAATTTCGTAGTTGATTTCGGCGGCGTCAAACTTACGGGAGTGGAAAGCCACAGGATGTAGCTTCTCGTCGTTACCCTGTTGTGACAGAATGCTCCCCAATGCGAAATCCGATGCATCAGCTTCGATAATGAATGGTTTTTCCGGATCCACATGACCTAAAATTGGAGCTGATGTAAACGCCTTCTTAAGACTCTCGAAAGCCATGTCCGTCTCTTTAGACCAAATGAATGATTGTCCCTTCCTGGTGAGCTGTGTGAGAGGCAGCACAATTTTTGAGTAATTTTGTATGAACTTCCGGTAGAAATTTGCAAAGCCTAGGAAGCATTGCACATCCCGCACCGAACGCGGAGTGTGCCATTCTATCACCGTTTTGACCTTGGCTGGGTCCATAGATATGCCTTCTGAGGAGATGACATAGCCGAGAAACTCCACTTGGTTGCACCCGAAACTACATTTCTCTAACTTTGCATACAGACCATGTTCTCGAAGTCGTTTTAGTACTAATAGTACATGAGAATCATGTTCTTCTTGGGTCTTTGAATAAACCAGTAGATCATCCAAATAGATGATCAAAAAATCATCCAAGAGGTCTCGAAATATATCATTCGCCATGTGCTGGAAGACTGCCGGCGCATTAGTGAGTCCGAACGGCATGACCGTATACTCGAAGTGCCCATATCTGGTGCGAAACGCGGTCTTCCATTCATCTCCTGGTCGGATCCGTACGAGGTTATAGGCTCCTCGTAAGTTGATCTTCGTGAAGAACCTGGCACCGTTGATCCGTTCTAAAAGACTTGAGATAAGGGGAAGAGCATACCTATTTCTTACTGTGACCTTATTCAAGCCACGGTAATCTACAACGAGTCGAAGCGAGCCATCTTTTTTCTTGACGAAGAAAATGGGTGCGCCGGCTGGAGATTTCGAATGCCGAATGAAACCGTTCTCCAAATTCTCCTCTATATAGGCTCGAAGGACTTCTAGCTCGGTTGGTGACAAATTGTAGATCGGCCCCCATGGCGGCTCTTTTCCCGGTTGTAAGTCGATGGCGCAGTCGTACGGCCGATGATGAGGAAGTGTGTTGGCTTGTACTTTATCGAACACATCAGCATACTGACGATACTTCTCGGGAAGTTGAACGGTGGACTCCTCTTTGGTGGTGCTGGAGGGTTGTACTGATATTGCAAAGAGAAACATTTCCTCCTTGCGCCCTTCCTCACGCAACTGACGTTGTCGGGGTTGCTACGCCCTTGCGTGCAGAAAGGAGGAGGGACCACGGGGGTCTTGGACCGAAGAGCAAGAGAGAGAGAGAGAGGAGAAGGAGAGACCCGATTACACAGAACCGAAGATTGCACAGGGACACGGCCCAACAAACAGAGATCACAAATAAACGCCGACACAGATGGACGCAACCACTGAAGATATGTACTTATGAATGCAAGAAAATAACAGCTAAAGTGTTACAACCCACGGTGGGGCACGAAATAGATACTAACGAAAACGAACAGGGCGGCGAACAGATGCCGACCCCTGTATGTCGCGACGCACGGAAAGGGGAAAACAGGTCGGAGGTGCTGCAGGGCGCACTCGGGGCGTTCCACGGAACAGCGCAAGCCTCCTCGAAACCTGCACAGGTACGCGATGGAGCAGAAGACAGAGAGAGTAGGAGTGAGAGAGGAGCTTCGAAATCGGTTCCGCAGCACTTCGTCCTCTCCGCGCGAGATATCTTTTCCTATTCTTCCTCTTCCTTTTTTATATCCCGTCAAGAGGCCGTTTGGCATTAACTGCATACCAACCGAATCTACCCACCTAGGATCCTCGTATGTACTTCTTGGCGCGCGTGTGTGTAGAGCCGTTTCCCACGCCTTGTTCCTCCGATTCCTCTTGTGGGCGGTTTTCTTCACGACATCCGCCCCCACCTAACCGCGCATCCACCGGTATGCGCCAAATTAAGTTGGCACGGAGAAAACCGGCCCGTCTTTACTCTTCGCCTGCCGGCCCTTCCTCGGCCTCGGATCGGTCGTCGCTGCTGTCCAGGAGAATCGGGTCGGGTTCGTTGTCGTGCCGCTTCTTGAAAGCTTTGATCCTCTTCCCGGCCACGGGTATCGCTATTCTCGTACCGTCGAGTTCCGCCAGATGATACGTCCCGTTGTCGTTGGCGCTCTGTACCGTGTACGGCCCGAACCATCTCTGTGCGAACTTCCGCGTTGCTCGGTGCTGGTTGTCGAGGCTGCTGTCGTAGACGAGCACCCAGTCACCTTCGTCGATTTTCTTCGGTCGTAGCCGGTGCGTTCGGTCGAACCGGGCTTTGTTCTTTGTCCTCGCCACCCGGAGCTTCTCCGTAGCCAGTGCCACGTCCTCCGGTCTCCGCTCGAGCTGTCGTATACGCGCGGCCAACAACTCCTCCCGGCTCATCTCGTCCCTCCAGTCGACCGTTGCCCACGAGGAGATCGTCCGTTCAATCGGCATGATCGGCTTCTGGCCGAACATGAGCTCTGTCGGCATGTACCCGGTTACCGAACTGTGCGTGGTCCGGTCTGCCCACAAGGCATAAGGTAGGAGCCGCGGCCAGTCACCGATTCGGCCTCCGCATGCCCGAACCAACGCCTTGACGATCGGTCCGTGTCCGCGCTCCACCTTTCCATTCGCCTCCGGATTGTACGCAGCGGTGAGCGAGAGCTTGACCCCCAGCCGGTCGAACAGCTCCGCGGCTTCTTCGGCGTCCAACTCCCCTCGGTCAGCCACGATCTTCCCGACGCACCCGTACCGGCATATCACGTCCTCGATCAGGAACCGACACACGGCCGCGGTCGTCTTGTTCTGAAGGGCTCGGCCTTCCACCTGGTTCGTCAGGTCTTCCCGTGCTAGGACCAGATACCGCATCTGTCCTACCCCCATCGGCATCGTCACCAGATCTACCATCCATTTGAAGTGGATCGTCGGAGGGTACGTCGGGTGAAGCCCGTCCCGGTGTCGGACTATCGAGTGCATCTGACAACTCTCGCAAGTTGACACGAACCGATGCACGTCCCGGTACAATCCCGGCCACCAGTACTTCCCCTTCAGCTTCTCAAATGTCGCCCACGTTCCACGGTGTCCAGCCCAAGGGCTGTCGTGGTAGGCCGCCAGTAGCTCCTCCTGTTCTTCCTTCATCGCCACCACCCGGAGCGGGACGCCGTTCCTCTTCTTCGGGTGCTTCCACAAATGCCCATCTCGGAGAAAGAATCGATATGCTTTCTTCCGGATCCGGTTGGCCTCATCCTTCGTCCATGACGCATCGGGCGTCATTGCCTTCAAAAACCCGCCGATCTGCAGCCACTCCCCGTCGTACTTGCTCGCGTCGAACTCGTTAAGCGCCGGAGTGCTCATCCCGTCGGTCGTTATGTGTGCCGTCTCGAAGAAATCCACGCCGACTTCTTCGTCTTCCGAAACCATGCCGCCCTCGTCGTCGAACCTCGCCCTCGAAAGCATGTCGGCCATGGCGTTGTCTTTCCCGGAAATGTGTCGTATTTCCGGGTCCAGGGACTTGATGTACGCTATCCACCTGAGCATCGCCAGGTCCGGAGTCGCGCATCCGGAAACCATACCGAGAATCGGCAGGCAATCCGTCTCGATGATCACTTCTGTCCCTATCAGGTAGTCTTTGTCGGCCTTAACCGCCGAAACAATACCCCAGAGTTCGCGTTTAACCTGGGCGTATCCTCGCTGCCGTTCACTAAGGACTTTCGCGCCGAATCGGATCGGAAACCGATTGCCGTCCTCGTCTTCCTGGTTCACGACCCATCCGATCCCGGTCGGACTGGTATCCACCGTTATGAATACCGGGGTACCCTTCCCGTATACCGCCTTCCGGAGTGCCGGTGCCGCTGCAAGGGCCTCTTTCAGCCTCCGGACCGTTTCCGCATGCTCGTCTAGCCATTCGAACCTTCGCCCCTTTTTCAGCAACCCGTACAGTGGCTCCGCGACGTGTGCGTAATGCGGGATCCATATGTGGTAGAACGCGCATGCCCCCAGGAATCTCCGTAATTCCGTGACCGAGCTGCAGTCGGGCTTCATCGCGGAGATGGCTTCTACCTTTGCCGGAGACGGTTTCCGGCCATATGGTCCGCACAGGTGTCCGACCACCATGATTTCTGACTGCCCGAAGGCCGACTTCTCCCCGGAGAAGGTGAGTCTCGCATCCTCTAGCCTTTGCAGCACCTTCTCGCAGTCGTCGATGTGCGTCGCCACGAATCGCCGGCATCCGTCCGGCCCGATCGTCTCGTCCCTTTCTTCCACCGGGCATCCTTTGATCGGAATGTCGTCCAGAAACGGCATGGTGATGTCCGGGATACAGTCCCTCAGAACCTTGTTCATCGCATTCACCATGTGGGCCACCGAGTTGGTCCCTCCTTGCGGCAGTGTACACATCCGAACTAGGCCGAGGGGAGTTCGCATCGTCGTAATGTCTCTGCTCTCCACGGCTAGCTGGAACTGGTCGTACCCTGAGTATAGATCCCCGACCGAGTAAATTGACCTTCTGGCGAAGGCCTCCGCGAACTCGTCTATGGTCGGTCCGATCCCTGCGTTCCGAATCGTCACTCGATTGACCGGCTGCAGATCCTGGATGAAGCGCAACGAACCGTTTTTCTTCGGTACGGTAAACCATCGATTCGAATATGGGGCGCTCGACGGCTCGAGAATTCCCATATCAACTTTCTGCCTCAGCAGCTCCATCAACTTCGGGATGTGAGCTCTCGGAACCGGGATTGGCTTGAGATTCCATGGTACATGCGGTACCGTGAATATCACCATCGGCTCCACGATCGTCGGGTCAACGCACCCGATTTCCTCCGGCGAGAATGCGAAGGCTTTCCCGTGCCTTCCGAGCATTCTCCGAAACCGGTCTTCCTCCGCCGGCAGTAGGAACCCGCCCCCACCGATTTTGAGCTCTCGGAGCGTCTCGTCGGTAAAGGTGTGTCCTATGCAGGCCGGATCTCGTAGACTAGGGTCCGATGCAACCCCTTTGATTCTCGACGTGCTGTCCTCCGGTAAGGGTGCCGCGACTGGCCTTACCTTCCGGTCCACAGTCTTGTACTTGGTGCTCACGTGGGCCGTCCGAACTGACTCGAGCCCTCGACCGAAGTCCGCGATGACTTCATACATCTCCTCGGAACACACCGGTATCGTCCGGTCTTCGTTAAGGCCTTCTTCGACTACCTTTCCCAGCATTCCCAAGGTGTCGTCGAATGAGACCGCCTCCACGGCTCCGTCGATTTCCTCGTCAGGGCCGAGAACTCCGCACGCTCGAAGTCTCCCCTCCGCCTTTCTCTTCTCTCGGCCGCCGATGCCGACTGTCGTGCACGCTCCGCTGTCGGAGAACAAAAATTCCCTACCTATGGTACAAGGTTTCTTCGGTTTTATCGTACAGGTGTGGGGTTTTCCCGGGGTGTCCGGACTGTCGCGGCCCCACGCCTTGGCAGTCCTCTCTAAAAATCCTCTCGGTTTTCGGAACCGAGGGAATCACGGTTACGTTCGTGGTTCGGCCTTACCGTCAGAAACTGGACCGAATGGCGCCCGTCTTGGCTTTTGACCCTCGCGTAGGCCGAACCATTGTCCAGCACTTTGGTCTCCATCCGCGCCGCCGTAATGTACGGTTCTCCCAGAATGACCGGGTGCGAAGACGTCTCCTGCACGAAGAAGTGTTGGTCAATCTCGACGTCGCCAATCTTGACCCGCACATTCGGACAGGCCCCGTGCAGTTCCTCGGTGGCGCGCGTTGCTGCCCTTATTTTCCACCCGTGCTTGGTGTTGATCGGCCATTTGCCCTTCTTATAGAAGTCCATGGACATCAAATTGATCTCCGATCCGTGGTCCACCAAAGCTATCACCGGTTCCTGGACATCGCCGATCTTCACCGGGGTTTCCGTGGTCGCTCGGGCCCAGTGTGGTCTCGAATAGTGGCTTTCCGCCCACTCGTCTCCCAGCGCCATGTCGTCTAGGTGCGTCGTCCGCACTTCCACCGGTCTTTCCGGTTCTGTCTCCGTCGACAGCCTCTTCCGTTTCACCAAGTCCACGATGGAGTCGTGGAACTCCTTCTTGGCGATTCCCAGCACCTCCCGTAACGACAGCTCCACCTTGCTGTCGAGGATCCGTTCCTCCAGGACCTTTCGTAAGTCCGTGGTTCTTTCTATCTCCGTCCCCAGACGGTACCCGCCCTTCTGGGGTTTATCTCGCGTACCGGCCCCGCCGGCTTCGTCCCGTCGCGGCCCGGACCGGGTCTCGTATCGTTGTGAGGGCCCGGTCGTCCCGGGTTTCCCCACCCGCTTCTCTTCTACCAGAGCCTCGTAGTTCCGGCAAGCGGCTTCCACGAAGCCCGTCTTCTCCTCGACCGGGTCGCTCCACCCGGTCATCTCCCGTACCCGTTTCTCCGCACGGTCCGATTCCTCCCTTTTAAGCCCTGCACCGGCAAGGCCTCCCAGCATCGTCGGCCAGAATCCGGCTTCGCTTTCCCTTCGGGCCTCGCCGCCCCCGACTCGAATGCCGGCTGACGCCGAGTAGTGGACGGTTTCCGCGTGTCGGGCCGCCGCCTCTTCCATCACCCTTTTCATACCGCCCTTTCCATCGTTTCGGCTCAGGGCCCTTCGGGTGTCGCTGGCATGCACCCGTCCTTCCCACAGGTACACCACCCTGTTCCTCAGCGCCTCCGCGAAGTCGCCGCAGTCCTTCCGAATGTGGCCGACTTCATCGCACCACATGCACCTGTTTCCTGCCGCCGGCCGTCGGTCACGAGCCGGTTCGCCTCCTTCCCTTCGGGCCTGCGCGATTTGGAGGTCCTTTATCGCCTTTGTCAATTCCTCCAGCGCCGCTCCTCCGGTTGAGCCTCTGACTACGCCGGTCGGAGCCGAACCGGTATCCAACCACTCTCGGGTCTCTTCCTTTCGCACCTGTGGCGCTGGATCGAGCTTCCTTGCTGCGACCGAGCCCGACCCGGTTGCACCGTTATCCGCCCATTCTCGCCGTTTGTCGAAACGGCCACAGACCTTCCTGACAGCCGCCCAGTCCGTAGTGAGCCCGTCTTCGGTTTCCAGCAAGAAGCCCACTTGCTCCCGATCCCGCTCGTCGACCGACTTGACAAACAGCAAGACCCGGCTCGTGTCCAGGATGGTTCGGTCAAGCGCCGAAAGGCGCGCAAAGTTTTCCTCGAACTCCCGGAGGAGCGCCGACGCGTTTCTTCCCTTCCCCGGGGCCTCCACCCATTCCATGAACCTTCGCTTCGAAAGCCGGAGTGCGTCGTCCAGCCCGTATTTCTCTAGGAGCCGACCTTCGAACTCCTCCCAGGTACGGCTCTCCATCCGCACCTCGAGCACCTCCGCGTGGATGCTCGGCATCGCCACTCGGGGAAATCCGGCAAGACGCCTTTCTTCCGGAATGTCCCGCATCAGCATCTCTGCACCGTAGGACGCCAAATACTTCGTGGCATCCTTCCCATCGAACCGGCCGATCGTGCCGACGACCGCCTCAATAGCTCTGTCGAGGGCACCGGTGCTCTCGCGCGCGTTTACAATCCGATCCACGGCCGAAGCCATGGCCTCTGCGAGATCCGACCCTCTCATTTCCTGCTCTTCTGCCGCCTCTTTCACGTCGGGTTCACCAAGATGTCGGGGTTGCTACGCCCTTGCGTGCAGAAAGGAGGAGGGACCACGGGGGTCTTGGACCGAAGAGCAAGAGAGAGAGAGAGAGGAGAAGGAGAGGAGCTTCGAAATCGGTTCCGCAGCACTTCGTCCTCTCCGCGCGAGATATCTTTTCCTATTCTTCCTCTTCCTTTTTTATATCCCGTCAAGAGGCCGTTTGGCATTAACTGCATACCAACCGAATCTACCCACCTAGGATCCTCGTATGTACTTCTTGGCGCGCGTGTGTGTAGAGCCGTTTCCCACGCCTTGTTCCTCCGATTCCTCTTGTGGGCGGTTTTCTTCACGACAACGTAGCGAAATGGTTGCAACCTTCTGGGTAGATCCTTGGGTTTGTCGCAACCGGATTTCCCTTGTCCTCCAATCTATGTCTGGGTCATGTAACTCGAACCATGGTAATCCTAAAACTATGGGATGTTCTGGAATACTAATAATATTAAATGATACTACACATGTTAAGTTATCTAGGACAATATTAACGGGTTCCGACTCTTCTATGATATTACCAGAAGCAATGGGACGACCATCAATGACTACTACTGAGGCTGGACATGGGAGCTTTCTTAGAGATATCTGATGAGCTCGGGCAAAATTCCTATCCATGAAGCAAGAATTAGCTCCGGAATCTAGAAGGGCTAAGGTATGTACTGGAGGGGTACTTTTAGTACTAACTGCTACTTGGACTACGAACACATCACTAACTTGCTTAGAGGGAATGGAACCACTAATGGGCTGCACAGATCTAGGGCTGTCCAACCAAACGGCTCCTATTTTGGCTGGACTTAGTCGTTTAACTCTTCTTCTAATTGGCTAAGGACATCAAATTTGTTTGTGAGATTCGGACTATTAGTACTATTAGGACTATTATGACTATGAGGATTATCAGAGATTCCTACTGACATAGACTCGGGTTTAGTATAGTCAGAACTAACAATGACTTGGTTTACCTGCCTTCTTGGTCTATGGGGACAGTTTATCGCGATATGCCCTGGTCCACCGCAATAAAGGCATAATCGGTTTGTTCGGCGTCGTTGTTTTTCCTCCTCCGATAGCGGCCCACGACGACGTGTAGTGTCAATTTCCATTGGAGTTGGAGTACTTACTGGAGGCGCATTATGTGACTCCCTTTGAAAAGGTTTCGCTACCATTGAGGCATAGGTAGGCTCGGATCTTGCCCTCGGCATCTGAAATTGTCGTTCCGAACGTCGCTCGAAGAGGCGGTTGTCACATCTGACCGCTCGACTGATTGCTTCTGTTAATGATTTTGGCTCTTCAGGGAAAGTCAAGAGTAAATCCTTGACATCGTTGCGTAGACCATAGCGGAACTGCTCCATCAATGCTTGATCATCCCAGGGGATATCGGCGGCGAGTAGACGGAAATCTGCAGCATATGCGGAGGCTGGACGGTCACCTTGGCGTAATCGCCGGATTTTGTTGATTGCAGTCCTTATGCTGTCAGTATCTCCAAAACATGCTTTAAACTCACTTATGAATTCTTCAAAATTATTTAGTACTGGAGATTCCTTTTCTAGTAGCGGTGCGAACCATGCTAATGCAGAGCCAGTTAACAACGTGCCTACTAAACCCACTCGTGATGCATCGGTGGGATATCGGGACGGATGCATTTGAATAACTAACCGTACCTGGTTAAGAAACCCTCTAAACTGCGATCGCGTTCCATCGAACTTCGTGGGAAGGCCAATCTTGGGTTCTTTATGAATCCCTTGTGCTCCGTGCCCTTGTTGTTGCATTGCTACGATGGTTGCTTCGAGTTGTTGCACGCGTAACGCAAGTTCCCCATGCTGTTGTTGCGTTTGCTGCTTTTCTAAGGAAATTTGCTGAAGATCCCCCAACAAGCGTTGATTTTCTTGTTCCAAAGCATGAAACTTCTCTTTCAAGCATTGAAATTCCGAGAAAACGGATTGATACTCTTCAGCGCTAACGGTGGCCATGGGATGAAGGAAAAGGGAAATAAGATACTAGTAGGAAAGGAGAGAGACAGAAGGAAGAGGGAGACTAGTAGGAGACGAAATCGGTTCAAACTGTCAGGAACTCTATTAAGGCAGAGAAGGAATTAGTACTAAAAGAAGGATTAGTACTATTGTTGGGGAATAGTACTAAGACAGAGAAGGATTAGTACTATGAGAGGTGTCGAACTTTGAGAGAAGGAATGAGTGAGTGAGAGAGAGAGAGAGAGAGAGAGAGAGAGAGAGAGAATGATGATGCGAAAGATATATGTATTATATGACGGAAGATATACAACAGTAGTTAGAAGGCTTAAGACTGGCGTTGAACCGATTTGGTTCGAACTAATGCCTTGCGCCTCCTTTTATAGTGTCTTCAGGAATACTCCTGAAGTTTCTAGAATGTTCCAGAGAAATCTGGAATATACATCAATTTCCTAATAAAACCTAAATGAAAATAATATCCTTCAAATTACAACTCATAACCTAATGGTAAAGTCTCGACCCGTGTAACAAAAGGTTATGGGTTCGAGTCTAGTTATGACACCCACATGCTTGTAAGGACTTGTTGGACTCCATGTATGCAGATGACACCATGCTCTATCTGCAAGGCAATGATGCTAATTTACAGCAGGCTGAAAATCGAATTGAGTTGTTCTGTAAAGCATCAGGTGGGAAAATTAATTGGAACAAAAGTAGAGGGTTTTGGGTAAGTCCAAACTCTTGGCCGAATTGGCAACCTAATGCTGATTTTCAATGGGTTCCTAATGGAAGGGCTGTTAAGTATTTGGGCTTTTTGGTGGGAATAGAGATTCAGAAAAATCAGCAACTTGAGCAAGTGAAAGACAAAATCAGAAAAAAGCTTCGGTTATGGGCATCAGTAAAGCTTTCCCTTGCAGGTAGAGTGGTTGTGGTAAACCATATTTTGTTGGCCACCATGTGGCACTCGTTGGCATGCTGGATGTTAGATAAAGAGTGCATAAAAAATATTAAGGCAATGGTGAGAGGGTTCCTTTGGTCGGGTAGAGACCATGAGACTGCTTCAGCTAAAGTGGCCTGGAGTTGTTTGATCAAGGCAAAAAGTCAAGGTGGACTTGGGATGGTGGATCCAGGTCACCAAAGTAAGGCTTTACTTGGTAAGCTCTTGGTGCGAAGTCTCCAACCTGGACCAGAATTGTGGAAATTGCTTCTTAGAGACAGAGCTGAACTCTGGAGTCCGAGGAATGGCGGCCCTTGGAAGGCAAAGATGTGGTGGTTGTTCAGTCCAGGCCTAACGTTAAAAGAACCTACTAGCATGGAGGATAGGGTGGCCCGCACCATAATGAGGGCCTGGTCAAGTTTAAGAGAGGGGCTGGTCTTAATGCAGCCAAAAACAATGGAGGAACAACTCCGTCAACCTCTGTTTTGGAACCCCAGGATTCGAAGTGATGATGGTATGATGCTTGGTCAGAAAAAATACTTGCCATGGGGAAAAATGGTAGGGTACAATGTTAGTTCAGTAAGAGACTGGGAGGAGTTCAAAAGGAGAAGAAGGGAGGGTCTGGTTGGAAGTCCTAGATTTACCGGCAGGCTGGAAAAGGTTACCCACTTGATAGATAAGGCTGTTGATGGTCTAGCTAGGCTGAATGAAGAAGAGGGGGTCTGGTTTGGGTGGTTTGTAGGTGAGGGCGATGCGCAAATTATCCGAGGCAGGTGCCCATCTAATGAGTATCGTTTGTGGGGCAACCTAAGTGCTTTGGCAGACAATGGCCAATGGTTGGCAGTGCGAGTGGCAATGTTGGAAGGTAAGAAGTGGCTAGTAAACCCGGACCCAGGGAAGCTGGAATCTGATCGTAAACTCTGGATAGTTGACAACAAGCCCATATGTGATCTGGATTGGGATCCACTAGAGGTGTGGTGGCAGAAACCGGGTACAGACAAACTTGAACGGTTTTTCGAGTACACTACCAAGCTAGGAAGGCAAATCATTGGCTCTAAATTGATGGGTGCTGGCCTAACTCGCAATAGTTGGAAGGATAAAGGCATTTCTGATGACTGGTTGAAGTCGTTTTGGAGGAGGCTATGGGCGTTTGATATGCCAGAAAAAATAAAGCTTTGGTTGTGGCTTCTTAGCCACAAAGCGGTGCCAGTGGGGGAGTGGCTTAGGTGTCGTGGTGGTGAGGCTGGATGCAAAAGGTGTGGACACCCTTTGGAATCAATTCCTCATTGTTTTTGGAACTGCAGCGAGGCTATTAACATTTGGGGTAGAAGTCTCAGGATAGTGGCAGCATGCGGAGTGAATGGGAGAGTTGTATGGGGGTCCGTACAAGGGCTGAAGTTAACAGGGGAAGGCTGGGCTGAACAGTTAAATCCCCACGGACATGGTTTTATAGTGCAGGATGGCAAGGTGTTTCAACGGGCTGGAGTTCGACATGGCACTAACTCAGAATTTTTTGAGGAGATATGGATGATGGTGTCTTATTTATCGGTCTGGCACATTTGGACCAACCGTTGTAAATTTGTTTTTCAACAACAAAAGATCCCTAGCGGTGAGGTATTATTAAATATCTGGTTTGAGTTGGTATCTTGGCTGCGGGGACGATACGACTCAATCAAGGGGGAATCTGATGCAGCTGAAAGATCTCGATCAAAGTTCTTGCTGAAATGGGGTAATTCTCCTATGGTGGGCAGATCCTCATCAGGGCCTCAATGGAACTACCAAGCACCCCGATGGCTGTTTCCGGTTTCCAACAGCGTCTAGGTGCTGTAAATCTGTATAGATATGGTACAAATTATTAGGTTATTGGAGTTGTTTGGATACGTTTGTTGAAAATGAGGTGGGGACTATGTCCACTTTGGTGGGAAGGCCAGAGTGAGGGATGGTGAGAAGAACTTTGGGTGTTCTATGATGTAATTTTGTTTGCTAACTAATGCGAAGTAGTGTTTTTTTGGGAAAAAAAAAAAAAAAAATACTAATAAATTATAATAGTGGTAAATTGGTAATGATTTAAGTGGCAAAACCATAGTGTATAACCCTTTTATTAGTATTACATGTTTACTCACATATATAAGTTATATAACCCTTGTCACCTATAGGGTTAGTGGTAAAACCATATATGTAGTATAGGAGATGTTGCATGGTAACTCCTCTATTAACAATCAAGATGGTTCTTCCTATGAATCCTCTTAAGAACAATTCTGAAGAGAAGACCATCATGCCTCTTGCTAGGAAATGGATTGGGGCAAAACAATTGTTATGGAGCACATAAACCCATCGGTTGTTTGTAGAATTTCTTTTGGCGTTTGCATGCACCTCAAAACTAGTTTGATAGCTACATAGATACTCTCCTTCTCGGACCAATCCATAGACATTTCATCCACCGGTCCAACTGTCAAGTCATAAAGTTGGTGTTATCACTTTATAAACTAGTCATCTCTTCGAGGAAGTATACACACATCATCTCACTATAGAATCATTACAATGATCCAGCCAATGCTTTTTCGCCATCATTGTCCTTTAGGAGAGACAGTTGGCCATTTGACAAACTATTTGTAAAATGAACAATGACGCAAGTGACAAGAACTCTAGGATGTGTTTTGTAACATAGAAATTAGGAAGTATCAACCAGTCCATCTGTGGCCCTATAATAACTAAGCAAACTTGTGATCAAAATTGTCCATTACAACCGATAACATGCAAGACGTCCTATGCATTTGTGCAGAATGGCCCACCCATTGTGGTTGACTAGAGCAACTAGAGCATCATGGTTATCATCAATGTGTTTGGACCACTTCGTTAACAACTGAGAGATACTTGGATTGTTGTGTCAAATTAATTGAGCTCAATTGCGATTCATGGGGAACATCCAACCTAATCTTTCTCTAGGTGATTGCTTGTTCCCTCCAAAAGGACCTCTCTAAATGCCACTAATCATCTACATTGGACCACTTCGTTAACAACTGAGAGATACTTGGATTGTTGTGTCAAATTAATTGAGCTCAATTGCGATTCATGGGGAACATCCAACCTAATCTTTCTCTAGGTGATTGCTTGTTCCCTCCAAAAGGACCTCTCTAAATGCCACTAATCATCTACATTGGACCACTTCGTTAATAACTGAGAGATACTTGGATTGTTGTGTCAAATTAATTGAGCTCAATTGCGATTCATGGGGAACATCCAACCTAATCTTTCTCTAGGTGATTGCTTGTTCCCTCCAAAAGGACCTCTCTAAATGCCACTAATCATCTACATTGGACCACTTCGTTAACAACTGAGAGATACTTGGATTGTTGTGTCAAATTAACTGAGCTCAATTGCGATTCATGGGGAACATCCAACCTAATCTTTCTCTAGGTGATTTGCTTGTTCCCTCCAAAAGAACCTCTCTAAATGCCACTAATCATCTACATTGGACCACTTCGTTAATAACTGAGAGATACTTGGATTGTTGTGTCCAATTAATTGAGCTCAATTGCAATTCATGGGGAACATCCAACCTAATCTTTCTCTAGGTGATTGCTTGTTCCCTCCAAAAGAACCTCTAAATGCCACTAATCATCTACATTGTCATCACCGTAGGATGTATGGTTCCCATATACAAGATGCACAAGATAGTGAGTGTGGTTGCATAGTGACTCTCCTCCATGTTCACAACAACTTTTCACATGGAAAATGACTGAAAGCTTGATGTTTTAAGGAATTTTCCATCCAAATGGTGAAGACATCATAAACAGTTACTCTTTCTTGCCACCACAAGTAGAAATCATTTTTGCGATTACATTAAGAATCATCATAATAGAATGAATGAAATGTTGATGGGTTCACAATGTGACGAGATAGATGGTCACACTAGCATTAGCATTGTATGTACCCTGAAAGAGTAAACCTAGCAAATAGTAGTAATAAGTACAAAGTATTAAGATAAGATAAGCCTAGCTAGCTTAGTTTAGGTAGCTGTGCCTGCCTCCCCATCTTTTTTCCTTCCTTCCTAGTTGGTGGACCGGCAATTGTGACGGATCTCGCCAAAGGCCGGGCCGAACAAGACATTGAGAGAGCTGAGCCGAACCATGGCGGCTGTGAACTTGAGCTCGAACAAGTTAGGGGCGGTGGAGTCGAGGTTGGAGCCGAATTGGCTCATCATGTTGTCGTGGAGGTCTTGGTCGGAGGTGAAGAGCCCGCGGTTGGCCGCTAGGTTGGTGTAGTAGTTGTGGTCGAATGTGTTGGGCGTGGTTGGGTCCAATGGGACGGTGGCATCGGGGTTGGCCGTGCACGTCCGCCGGAGCTCAGCAGCATAGGCCGGGTCCAGGGTGGGGTCATTGGCGGCCAAGCGAGCCGAGAAGGACGAGCAATGGGCGCGCCCAATGGTGTGGGCACCTGCCCAACGATAAAATATAAAGGGAATTTTTTTAGTTAGATGACAATGTGGTGTGGGTTTTTATTTTTTGCTTATGAATTTTAGTAACTATGTAATTGGAAGGAGAGACTTATAGTTAGATTAGATTAGATTTGAAGAGACTTGCCGGAGAGCGTGACCATCTCGTCTTGGGTGAGACCGTGGGCAAGGAAGATCTGCGTGAGGACGGGCGTGGTGAGCGACGGCGACGGCAGCCCAAGCGTCGCCGCCGCCGCCGAGGACGTCATCCCGTCGCGCCTCCCCGTCGGGACTTGCCACGTGGGCCCGCCCGTCTGAAACCAAATATATAAATAAATAAAAACAGTAGACAAAAAAACTTGTAAAGAGATCATTATCATATGATGGCCAGGCCAACTGGTAGACAGACACAACGAGAGATTAGTTAGTTTAGTTAGTTTAGTTAGTTAGGTTGATTTTTATTTATGTACATACCAGGACCACGGCGTCCCGGGCGGCGAGGGCCACGATGTCGGCGCAGGAGACGACGCCCGGACATATGGCCTCCACCGCCGCCTTGGCCGCGTCGATGACCTCGTACCCGCGCACGCTCTGGTTCGGCCCCGCCGCCTTCTCCACGGGCTGCTGCATCCCAGCCGTCTGATCCAGCAAGATCGACCCATCGCAGCCCTGCACATAAGAATTTACACCATTTTTAGCCCCCTCCCCTGTTAGTTATTCCACCTCCATTAAGAGCAGTGGTGTCGGCCACGTGAGATCTGTTTTACCTGCACGAAGCAGTCGTGAAAGATCAAGCGGAGGAGGGCGGGTGCGAGGGTGGGGTCCTTGCGGACGGCCGAGGAGACGGCGGCGGTGACGGTAGACTCGGCGCCAGGGCAGCTGACGGCGTAGAAATTGAGCACCTGTGCCTGCGACAGCTCCGCCGGTAACAGTAACGGGAGGAGGAGAAGGAGAAAGTGGAGGACATGGCAGTTCCGCCGCCCAGGCAGCGGCGGGTTTGCAGTCAAGGCCATCATAGCGAAGGACGCTTTGATCTTTTTAGTTCCTTTTTCTTCGTCTTTCCCGTTATGTAGAGAGACTGTGTAGTAATAAGCAGTAATAGCCAGCTAGTGGTAGACTGTAGTAGTACTATGTGAAATTGTGAATAATAATACTAATATTATTATTATTAGTATTATTAGTAGTGGTGAATGTAATGTTGATAAGACCGCCGTCCCTTGGCTGTTATGTTGATTCACATTAAATGCATGGATGGGCCCCTGGGATCGGAAGATATCCACGTGGCCATGCCACGTGGCATTCATCTTCTTACGTGGCTCGCTGCTCTTCTGATTTTTGTTTCCCCCCCTCCTCCCCATTTCATTTCTTAGCGCGTTTTTTTTAGTTCGTTACGTTACTTTTTGGTCTACACGGTTTGTCGGTTCCACATTTACTTGCTTATGTCCTGCGTCCAAGTGACACACACACACACTCTCTCTCTCTCTCTCTCTCTCCCTCTCTCTCTCACTTTTTCCCTTTCCATCCAATCCATCCACATCGAGACAACCATCCTCTCCTTTGCTTTTTGCCTTTTGCCTTTTGCCTTTTGCTTTTTGCTTGCCGAAACTTGCTTAGCGTGCACCTCTCGTATACACACTATCTCACACCGATCCCATGTGCATCTCTCAGCATTTACGGGCTATCTCACCAACCCTCAATATGTATCAACTATCTCGCTTTTATGTCAAACCTTTCATAATCCCCAATCTCACTTTTATGTCAAACCTTTCACAATCCCTAGTCTTCTTTATCTGCACTCTTTCTCTCGCACAACTCATGGACCGAGACGTTTGAGCTTTGCTCCTCTGGGATTTGTCGCCATCGGTTTCAATCCAGCAACGCAAAAACTATTGCTTGCTTTCCTTACACATTCAACCTCAAAACTTAATCTACATATATATCTAACAAAGAGTTGTGTCCTAATTCTTTGTATGTCCAAGGAGTGGACAGAGAAGTGGGCCACAAGATTGTTTCTTACTTGAAACCTCACTCCTCATGCTAGTAAAACCTCGCAACTTAATAAATGTCCTCGAAGTTTAATAGGCATTTTAACAATCATGGTTAGCCTCAAGATAATTGTAGTTCCCCATGGAAGGAAGTTATCTTTAGTTTTAGACTTTATCAAATATTATTCGAGATACCTATTGAAATTGTATTAGCGAAACTCCCTCCCCCCCCCTTCCCCTCACACACACAAATACTCATCAGTATATAACTTTGACGGTACTTATAACATCCAACGGAGATAAAATACTAAAAATGGTGCTCAATGTGTATAAATAGTGTTCATGTAGCACATAAATATATGTGTAATTCATTGTATGACAACAACATCCTAACTTATCACTCATGATTGTAACGAGCCAAGATTGTCTAGCTTGGTTGTGTCAAAAAATAGCATCTAATCTCCCACATAACCTCATTCCCTTCTTTATATAAGAACCATTCAATTGTTTGCTGTCATTGCCTTCCTTGCTTTGAAGTAAAAACTTTTAACCCTCACAAAAAGAACTAACCTCATGAAAGGTTGAGATCCATTTCCTTCTTTACCTAAGAACCATACAATCAATTTCTACAGTTGCCTTGGTTATTGTGAACCATAAGAGCTTTAACACCCACCAAAAGCAATCACCTTATGGAAGGCTTGAATGCATTTCCTTTTTTGAAGAAGATCTGTGCATTCAATTAGAGCTATTTTGTATGTTGTTGAGAAAGGGTGCTAGAGCTTAAAGCAGTAGATTGCTTATGCTTGGATAATCCAAAGAGGATCATATATAGACAACACAATGTAAGATATGACATAGTTATTGCATGGTTGAGATACCAATCGTCTTGAATGTGACATCTTCATTTTCTCAATGAAGTTTTTGATTGATAAGATCTATATTGGATATTGTGTTATTGATAGAATCATACTTGAATTGTAATGTTATGCTTTCTTATCAATAGGTTTGGCTCCATGCATTGCATCATCAACAATATAGAAGTTACAAATTCTTGTTTTAGTTCCATACATAGCCTCGAGCTCGTCAATTATTTTACATGCTATAGCATTCTCTCCATACACAACTTCTTTGTATATTATTTTACAACATCTAGGGACTTAGAAATGTGTGTGTTATGGTATTGTGATTGGTACAAGTTAAAAGGAGCAAATTTTGATATTCCACAATAGTGATTATATTTCCCATAGTTTCAAAATATGGAAGAATGAGGGAATTCGAAGTATAGTTGAACATGGATGAATGTATGGTTGAGAATGTATAACAAATTCTTGCTATATTAACTTTTTTAACGTGTTCAAAATTTGCTAGGATTAGTAGGTAATGTTTCCTCCTCTCACTTACCATGACAAAGAAGATGGATTATCCTAAGCTCAATCCATGGATCCAATGTGACATGTATTTGTATATAATAAAGTATTGTATATTCTAGTATATATACATTCCAGAATAATCTAGAGCCTTTAGTGTATTCTAGAAATATTCTATGGTGTATTCTAGACAGTGTAGCTGAATGTCGATGGACATTCTTGATAATGTATGAATATGTTATGTTGATGAAATTAAAGGTGCAAATTGGGGGATCTAAACATTGCCACATATCAACCTCATTGAAACATTATGAATGATAAATGTGATGCATAGAGACCACGCAAAAGTGAGGAGATTAAGGAAAGGGCGAACATACAGATTAACCATTGGAAATGTATATTCAAAGAGATGCAAGAGATCAGGACATTTGTGTGTCTGATTTACTCCAAAAACACAACAATTTCTTGTAATATTGGACTTATTTGATTTATTCTAAATTGGCTAGGACTAGAAGTAGGCATTTCCACCTCTTGTTAATGCATTGGTAAAATGAATAAATCTCTTATCATTATTTTGAGCATCAACATTATGAATCATCATAAATTTCCGGTGCTTATAAAGTTATCATAAAATTCATGAAATTGATAGAATAAGCAAAAAGTAGTCAGCAGCTTTACATATGAGTAGTAATGAGATATTGTCGGGTGACACTTATAGTCAATCATAAGTATTTTGTGATTGTCTGTCCTGTCTTGCTTTTGTAGTGGAGCTTTTTGCCAAAAACATTTATTGTTGCCATGTGACAATGCTTTGAAAGGTTCATGTAATAATTTTAGTAAATGTTGGTGATTCTTAAATTGTTTACAAAAACACACACAAGATTCATAATTCAAGAGAAAACAATCAACAAACAAATACTTCTTTTTGAAGGGAGGTATTCACAAAACACCTAATGTCGTATTGTATATAGTTATACGACAAAATACAATGTCAAAGTTTTGGCATGTTATTAAACATCAAATTTGAAATAGTTATAATTTTTAGTAAACAAAGAGAAAAGTTTGTAGCACACTCGGAGTTTACAATAATTGGTGATGAAGAACAATCAATGATATCATTTCCATGTTATGAAAGGTATGTATTTCCATGTTATGAAAGGTATGTAAGGTGGAAGAGGAGAGAAGGAGTGAGCCCAATGATAAATGGCATTGAAGAAAAAATGCATTAGTTCGTTCATACTAAACATTTAGTATAGTATGAATATTTTCAAGTTAGTAATAGAACATGGAAAAATACAAATGATTAATGCATTATAAAAGCCATTAGAAAGTAGGAACAAATGAACAAATGGTATAAATATTTATTGGTTTTTTCACTGTTAGTAAGAGAAAGATGGAGCAAAAGCCTTACAAAAGTAAAGAGTTATCCGAACACACCAATCCAATAATTAAGGGCAAGTCTAGCAAGTGCTCCATCTCAAGATAAAATTGAGACATAGTTGGGCATTGTCCTTCCACTCCACATAGTGGCTAATCCAAATCTTTGAGTTGAAGTTCTCAGTTGATGCTCATCCCATTCAAAGGGAGCAACATATGAATAGCCGGAATAAAGACAATCAAGTTGCCATGCGCACGGCTGAAATAACAAATTTTGAAATGCAATTTTGTGTGTGTATTTGTCTCTAAGACTTATGAAGAGGGATATATTGAGTTTGTAAATACGGTTTAAGGTTATAACTAGAAAAATATACGTAAAAGAAAATCTCACGAGATACCACGCATACAAAAAACCACTACGCAAATTATATGTCAATCATATGAACAAACGTGAACACATTATCATATGAACAACCATCGTGGTTTAATATTGTGAATACCCAAAACTAGTTTACTAAGAATTATGTTAACATAAATCATATTATTAGGATACCAAATATACTTAAACAATAAGTTCAATGAATCATATGTAATGATAGAGTAAAAAGCAAATGTTCGATGGAAATTATACGTAACCATAAGATTTACAAGTCAAAACACATTTAAGACACATTGAAAAGAGACACCCAAATGATAGAGTAAAGACAAAAAGTTACTAGGAGATTATAATCAAACCAAAAGTTGTTACAATTCAAAATAATGTTCAATTCATACAAGAACCACTATACATACATACATACATACATACACATATATACATTCCATTATTAAATCTTGCACTAACTGCTCTTCAAGATCAACTGACTATTGTGTCATATCAACATTTGCCTCGTTTGTTTGTTCAGCTGAATCAAGCATCTATTCGAACTGTATGTAGTACATCCTCAAGATCAACAAGGTCCCCTCCTTTGTCTATAGGTTCCATCGGTTCTCTAGAGGTCAATTGGAACATCTCAGTTTCATTAATATGCTTTGCCCCAACCTCTTGGTCTTGGTCGGGACAATCCCAAATACCTTGGATTCTCATTTTAATAAAGTTAACTTGTGAAGGGTCCTTCTCCAAGGTGACACAGTTCCTAAACATCTTTAAATCACATGCAGTCGTAGTTCTTGAAAAAACAATCGTAATTGCGTAGGTGAGAAAACATATTCGGGAAAATCAATTTTATTTTAAGATAAATTGATCATGCTTGTAAGAATACCTGTTCCAGAAAATAAGTCCAGAACCCAACCATCGGGGTTAGAAAATAGCTCGATCAATCGATTGATTAATCTTTGTGGTTTTTGTTAGGGGTTCATTATACTTTTATCGCTAGAGACATGGCACAACTTCTTCGTCATAGTTGGGCACACGATATAATTTACGACATTTCGCTCATTCACATGTGCCCGAGCCTTCCACTTAGAAATTGCATCATAGTACCCCAAGCACAAATATTCCACAATGCTCACCATTCGATCACCTGGGGTATGAGTTATATTCCTTTTAACCCTATTTGTATAATGGAATGGAAATAAGTAAATATCATCAAATTTTCTGTATAGTAAGTGCATTTGAAATCATATATTAATTGTTGAGATATCAAGCTCAACTAGTTTAATCTAGTTAGTCAACACATTTAACTTAGTAGTTACCTAGATCGAATCTAGTTAATGTGTTGACCTTAAGCCTTTAAATAGGACCTTGTACTTAAGTGGGATATTCTAGATCCTCCACTCCTTAGTACATTTAATGTAGGACTTACACATAAGTACCTATGTTCTACCCACACATGTGCACCTTTGCACATGGGTTGTATATATACCTCATTGTGGGTATTTTTGTATGTTGATGACACTTTTTAATATAGTCAATCATCCCCCATTTATCGTCGTGTTCATAAGTGTAACTTCCTCTCTCTCTCTCTTCCTCTCACACACTCTCACGTGCATATCATACTAATCTTCCGTTGCTTAACGTAACCATATAATTAGTCTCTAATTAACCCTAGTTAATTACCTAATTACTTAACATTAATATATAGTAACTTGAAGCTTACCAATGTATGTGTTTAGTTGCATGGCATCTCGACTTTAACGCAGTAATGACTGATAAAGATTGACCATACTATGGAATATTACGATTCGCTACAAAGGAGCCAAGGCCAACTTTGCAAAGTCCTTCACCATCTTTTCTATTTGCGGATACTTATACAACACGTCATCATATGTGGATCCGGTTATTCGAAATCTATATGGTATATCCGCGACAAGCAACATATAATGCCTCTTAGGTAATATGTCAAGCATATTACCCGCATCCCCATTATATACACAATAATACAATTGGCGGAAAGGATCACCCTTGTATAGAAAACTCTTCACTATATTTGAGTTTTCGGGCACCTACAGCTCCTTTCCCTTTGTCATTTGCTTTTCATATTTCTCTCATTCCAAATGGGTGATAAATGTGCTTGGTATGCCTTCATTACTATCACCCAGTTTTTTCGAGCGAGGTAGTTTATGCAATTATCAATTTTGTAAGAAAATATCCATTATCCTATAATCAATTAATATTGTAGACACACACCCATTCTCTAAATACTATAAAGAATTCTTCAAGAGCCTTGTATGATGATGTTTTAGGGCATGATTGCTCCACTTCTTCCCACATTGGTAGGGACAATTTTTTGATCATAAGCTCTTGTACCTTCATGTACACCTTATGACTAAGAAACATTACACATAAAGGACAGAATCAAGGTTAAATTAAGAAAGCAATCCAAACACAAACAATAATATAAAAAGACAACTCACTTCTGGAATTTAGTAACCATTTCGTTCAAGCTGAATTCCTTCATGGCCACTCGTGAAAGTATAGATATTAATAGCCTATCATCCTTTATCCTTGCAATGACCGCCAAGGAAGCAACTTCATATCCTCAACTAATTCTTCTATCATCAAGTCACTTTTGTGTGACTTAGAATTGATCTCCACCTGAGGGTTCAACTTAGCCTTCTTTGAACATTGACCCTTGACCTCTTTCTACTCCCACATACTAAAAATCTTATCTTGAAGGTCCCAAACCTCCCCAATTCTAAAAGCAAGTTGAAACCATGAGTCATACTTTCTTAGGTCTTCTGATTTCGTGCTTTCATCAACAACGATCCCCATTTCTAGTAGACATTGTCATCGCAATCCAAGATGTAGCCTAGGACCATATCTCTAGAAAGCATCAAGGTACTCGTGATGAAAGAACTTGATGCGCTCTATACATGACAACTTTTGTCTATAATCATTGTCATTATTGTGGTCCCAAGCTAGCAACTTGGCTTCCTTGTGTGTAAGACCAATGTACACTTTACATTTGGCATATTTGAAGAAGGGGGTAAGAGGATTGTTAATAATTAGAAAATTAACTAAGAGTTAATCAGTATTTAATTATGTGTGTGATTAGGTTGCAGAAGATTATGTGATATGTGTGTGTGAGAGGAAGTTACACTTATCAATAACAAATGGAGGATGATAAAAGTGTAGCACAAAGAACTCTTACTTGTATTAAGAAGATATCATCAAGTTACAAAAATACCCACAATGAGGTATATATACATTTCATTTGCAAGGGTAAGGGTGCACATGTGTGAAGAGAATATAAGTACAAGGGTGTAAGTCCTTCATTAAGTCCTACATTAAATGAACTCGATAGTGGGGAATCTAGAGATCACCCACTTAAATACTAGGAGCAAATCCTTTATAGTCAACATTAAAATAGATTCTATTTATGTAACTACTAAGTTACATGGTTGACTAAACGACTAAACTTAATTGAACTTGATATCTTGATTCTCAACACACCCCCTCAAGCTCAAGTATGAGGCATCCGACATCCGATTTTGGCGTGTCGCCTTCTCGCGTCCGACTTATGTCAAGTCTCGACTGTCGATATTCTCCCCCTCAAGCATTCGATGAAGGCTTGGTGTGTTGATCGGCTGAAGGCCGAGTGCCATCGATGTTGGAAGTTGATGTCTCCCGCGACAATGCGCTCCCTAATGTAGTGATAATGGACCTCTATGTGTTTTGTTCGGGCATGGAAGACTAGGTTTTGGGCTAGTTGTATGCTACTTTGATTGTCCCAGTAGATATGCATCGGCTTGTCGACTGATTTATTGAAGTCCTTTAGTAGCCTCTTCAACCAAACTGATTCGTAGGTGGCTACGACCACGCCCCTGTATTCTACTTCTGTGCTGGACAATGCAACGGTTGGTTTCTTTTTGCTACTCCACAAAATCGCTCCGCTTCCTAGTGAGAAGACGAATTTGGACGTCGAATGTTAGTTGAATACATTTCCAGCCCAATTGGTGTTGGTGTATCCTTCTAGCTGAATAGTCGCTCCTTCCTTGTAGAAAATTCCCCGATTATGTTGGGAGACAGGTCCCTCCGGATGGGAAGGGAGAAGAACAGTGCTGATAAGCAAACTCGGCCGAGGCCGAAACCGGATGAGGAGTACCCGGCTTCGGAGAGCCGGATGGTGCAGACCCGGTGAGTACCGGATGAGGAGTACCCGGCTACAGAGAGCCGGATGGTGCAGACCCGGTGAGTACCGGATGAGGAGTACCTGGCTACGGAGAGCCGGATGGTGCAGACCCGGTGAGTACCGGATGAGGAGTACCTAGCTACGGAGAGCCGGATGATGCAGACCCGGTGAAGACTGGATGAGGAGTACCCGACTATGGAGAGCCGGATGGTGCAGACCCGGTGAGAACCGGATGAGGAGTACCCGGCCACGGAGAGCCGGATGGTGCAGACCCGGTGAGAACCGGATAAGGAGTACCCGGTTACGGAGAGCCGGATGGTGCAGACCCGGTGAGGAATGCTCACCGGATGAAGAGACATATTCGTAAATATGTCTCTGAGAGTCCATCGAGGCTATATTTGTAAATAGCCGAAAATTCATATTAGTATAAATATGACTTAGGGCAAACTTTTAGTTGTTGTTGTCATTCTTGTTGGTGCAAGGAGATATAGAGCGCGCAATTGTGTATAGAGAGAGAGAGAGAGAGAGAAAGAGGTCGTTGCCTCTGTTGTAACCGCCGCCTGTGGCAAGGATCATGAGCACGAGGTCGTTGCCTCCGTGAACTCACTGTTGTACATACTAACATAGTGATAGTTTGCAGCCTGTGGGCTGCCGTGGTTTTTTCCCTTAGTTTGGGTTTTCCACGTAAACATCCTGTGTACCCTTCTCTTCTTTGTGTCGTGTTTTATTTTCCGTTTTCTGTGTATGATTCTAAGCTCGGTTGTGGCCGAGCGTTGCGCATAAGGAGCGTTTAGTTCCCGTCAGATTCATGTTCCACTAATGTACCGTAAAACTCACTTAGCACAGTGCAAATGTGTGTCACATTGTGTTTGCATAAATTGACTAAGGAGGCCGACCGGATAGCTCAAGCGAGTAATAGTTAGATAGATGAGACTCCTGATAATTTGCCGATATTGAGTCGGCTTACAGTTTGTGCCAGAGTCTGTGTGCAATTTTAGGTTGCGATCGAGGGGAGTCGAGATTGTCTTGTGGTCAATCATACCAAACTTGAACAAGGGATTCAAGATGTAGTGGAGTTGGGATTCAGGATTTATGTTGTCGCTGGTTCGGATGACCTCGATTCCTAGAAAGTAATGAAGTTCGTTCATGTCTTTCATCTCGAACTTCCCAAAGAGGAGCATCTTGACTTTGTTGATGTTGGCTAGATGTTCACCATCAATCCTAACTCGTCGACACATATGATGATGAAGATCAGACCACTTGAGTTGTTTCAAATCAACAACGAGTTGTCAGAATTAGACATTTGAAAACCGATTCGGTGAAGAGATTGCATTATCTTTCAATGCCATGCCCTTGGAGCTTGTTTGAGGCCGTAAAGAGGCATCTTGCTTGAGGCGGTAGAGAGGCGTCTTGAGTCGGCATACTGCATTCATATGTGATTTCGACTTGTAGCCGAGTGGTTGTATCATGTATGCCTCCTCCTCCAGCTCGCCTTGGAGGAACACATTTTTCACATCCATTTGGTGAAGGTGCCACCCTTTGGCCGCCACGAGTGCTAGGACTGTTCGAATTGTGATCATCTTTGACATTGGGGCAAAGGTTTCTTTGTACTCGATGCCATGGGTTTGAGCATACCCCTTAGTGACAAGTCGAGCTTTGTATCAATTAATGGTGCCATGGACATTGTGTTTGATTTTGTAAATCCATCAACAATCGATCGCCTTCTTGTGTGGTGGAGGTGCTACAAGAGCTCAGGTGTCATTGTTGACTAATGCTTGCATTTCTTTGTTCATGGCTTCAATCCATCGGGGGTCACAAGCTGCTTTCGAAAAACTTTCTGGCTCTCGTTCGGCTGCTACCTTCATCATGAAGGCATAGTGATGTGACATATACTCATTGTAGCCGAACCGAGTAACCGGATTCTTCTCTCGAGACGAGCGTCAGAGTTTTTCGTTCATAGATGCCAATGCCTTCTTTACACTGGGGGTTCGCATAATGGGCACTCTAAACTCATTATCTAGAGAGTGAGCTAACACATCCGAATCGCTTTCATTGAGATGATCGACTTCATATTCGGGCAACTTACCTTTGCTTTTGTCCAAGCCGGTCCCTGTTCAGGGCATGCTTCCAGTCATAGTACATAATATTCGTGTTCGTTAATCTAAACATTCATTTTCATACGTATGCAAACGAATGCGTATGTTATGAGAACATTATTGTGTTGTTTTTTTTTACATTTTTTACCTTAACTTACCTTAACTTTCCTACCCCCCAAAAAATTACCTTATAATAAATAATGAGTGCAAAAGTATGGTACTTACCATACTTCGAGGGTGTTTTTCTTATGCAAATGATAAGAATGTTCGCGAATGCGAATGCACGAATGGTACATATGCTTCATACTATGCCTCTAGTGCTTGGAGGCTCTTGTGGTCCGCTCATCATGGTTGACCTTGGACTTTCCAGTGGCACAGGTAGTGGCCACACATCGTCATCTGAGTTGACGTCTAACTCTTCCTCGGCCAGTTCGGATGGAGCCGAGTTGGTCTTATACCAAGATGCCAATTCGTCGAAAATAACATCTCGACTTACCCGAACCGATCACACTTGTATCCTTTTTGTTCGGACGAATATCCCATGAAAATGCACTTTTTGGACCTCGGGTCGAGCTTCTGTCGTTTCTCGGGTGGGATGTGGACATATGCTATACTTCCGAATACTTGTAGATGCGACAAGGTTGACTTCTTTCCAACATAAACCTTGTGTGCTCCAATGGTTGTGCATCGATTCATAATGTACACAACTATGGATGCACACTAGTGAGGGTAGAATAAGGTTTTATGAGGTTGGTGATACACTAATGAGGGTAGAATAAGATTTTATGAGGTTGGAGATGCTAGTCTTTTATATTTAGTGGAAGAAGAAGCTGAAGTTATGCAACTAGCCTCCCAAAAACCCATTAGGGTCATGGCTAGGTTAGAGAAGAAGATTTTCCTAGATCTTAACTCTTTTTTGGTAGACCATGCACGACAATTGTGGGCATTTCAAAGTAAGCCGGTGAAACACCTTATTTGGGACCTGACTGATTATGCATGGCGGTTGCAGTCCTCGGAAAATGAACAAGAAAGTAGGAATCTTCCTTTTTTTTAGTATTCTGTGGCCTACGGGAGACGCTTCTTGTTGCTATGCAATTCCATAAGTCCTGCTGCACAAAAGTATTGGGAGTCAGGTGCAATATCGCCTCAATATTTGGCAGGTTACTGGAAAAGTTTATGGACTTTACCATGTCTATGGAGAGCCATTTCTTTTAAGTGGTTATTACTTCATTATGCTTTACCTATAGGTTTTCATCTAAAAGAATAGGTTCATGATCGTCATTGTGTGTGTTGTCAATTACAAGAGGAGACTTTGAAACATTTGTTTTGGATTTGTATTGCAACTCGAAAATATTGGGGAAGAATACTAAGGATGTTTTCTTGTAAATATAGAGGAGCGATTTTTACACAGGGAGCGGTTCTTTGGGGGTCTTTGGATGTCCAAGTATCCATGTATGAGGGGGAGCAATGTGCAGAAGCATTGCATGTGTTGGAAAATAGAATTGAAGCAGTTCTCCCGAACAGTCCGGGTGGTAAATATTTTAAAAAGTCTTTTGTTTGGAATATTGTTTCGATTAATGCTTTATGGGTGTTGTGGAAGTGTTAGTGCAACAAGAAATATGAAGGTATCGAGTATAATGTGGTGGATATGATAAAGATGAGAGTACGATAATATTAAAGGACCATCAAGAAAGGTGCATAAGAAAAGAAGAAAAATTCGTCGGATATGGTGGCCAATACCTCTATGGTTGGATGGGACACATGAAAACCGTTGGAATTATGTGCCACCACGATGGTTGTTTCCTCCGCCTAGTCCTTTCTTATTTCAGTCTTAAATTGGGATGGAATATACTTCCAATACATAAGAACATAACTTTTTGATAAACATAATAATTCTATTCTTTGTTGGAGAAGGATGTTGCTATGGGAGGAAGAAGTGTTGCTATGGTGTGATATGGTCAGGTCTTCATCAAGGTAGGTAGGGTCCCCGCCCAATCTTCGAAGAATTGGTCTCTTTTTAAAAAATGTGAATCTAGATTTTTAATTCTTAAACTGAAGGACCAAAGCTCTTTTCCTAGTGGTGTCACGTTCTACCCTCCAATTTTTAATGTTTGGTAGGGCTTCATACCCCAACATTTTCCCTAATGTTTGTGCATCTTCATCAGGAGATTCCCCTTCCTTGAGCCCAAATAACTCGTACATTTAGGCGTTGAGCTTGATACATTTTTTCCTCCTCAAGAGAGAGACAAAGATAGACACACACAGAGACATAGAGAGAGAGAGAGAGAGAGAGAGAGAGAGAGAGAGAGAGAGCTCTAAAGCAAGAAACTGTATATTATGTCCAACAGTAACTAGGTTACAAAAGATTGGTTTAAATACCAACTAGTCTAGGGCAAATGCCCTTTCTACTAATTACAAAAATTTCCTAGTACGATGTCCACTGACTAGTGTGAACACTCTCTCTATGGGAAGTTGAGTTCTGTTGACTGACAAGCTCAACATTGGGTGCGTAACACGGTGCGTAACCCAGTGCGTAGACTGGATGCGTAAAACGGTACGCATAACGTGGTCGTATCGGTGCGTAAACCGAAAGGCCGTTAGTATGGTATTCCTCGTAAGGAATAATTTTGGGAGTTAGTGTAGTAGGCTCATTTATGATTCGTCAAGTACTGTCAGTACTTGTGTCAGCCCAATAGTCAGGGCTTGTATAAAAGGTGCTCACTAAGCACGAAATATGTATAGAGGGTCATTATTTTGAAATAGAACTGAGTTGTCTGCTCTCTCTCTCTCCCTCTCCATCTCCATCTGTGCGTTTTTTGTGTTTTTTACCAAACTGTCATTCTCCGAACTGTGTACTCTGTGTTTCTCATACACTTCTGCACAAGTATTCTTTTACATGGTATCAGAGCGCAAGGTTTGAAGTCCTCTGCAGCCGATATAAAAGCTTGCGAGATAGACATAGTTGAGTTTGTATTCTTGGCTTTCGGAAAAGATAAGACAGCAACATGGACAAAGGAATGGGAAGCTCGCTACCAACTCAGAAGCTCGATAGGAGAAACTACGCATCTTGGTCGTACAAGATGCACCAGTACCTACTTGGTCATGGCTACTGGAGTTATGTCGAAGGAGATAATGATACAACACCCGAATCGACACATAGGGATTTTTCGTCTTGGGAATAGGCGGCAAGTAGAGTTCTCAACCGCTTTGCGTCCTGTGTGAGCGACCAGCTATTGAGCCATATTCGAGATGCCAAGACGCCAAAGGACGCATGGGCGAATCTCAAGAAGATTTTCGCCACTAGCACCACAGCCAGGAAGCTTCAACTCAGGCAAGAGTTGAGCAATGTTTGACAACGAGATATGTCGGTGGCTGATTACACCTCCAAGATCAAAGAAATCTGTGACTCTCTCGCCTTCGTCAACGTGAACGTGGAGGAAGATGAGATGGTGTAGGTTTGTCTTCGTGGGCTAGCATCAAAGTTCGGAGAGTTCCAAATGGCAGTTTGTACGAGGGAGAATACGCCTATGTTCTTCGAGCTTCAGTCAATGTTGCTCGTGGAGGAAAATCACGCAGGCGCGTCGACGAGTACGCACGCCGACAAAAGGATGTTGTACACGACATTATACAAGGTGGGAGGAGGGTGCTTTATATAGTCACCCTCTCTCTTCATTAACTACAAGCCTCATGGAGCATGGGGAATGTGAAAGCTCATAAGTTATGTGTCATAGAATATGATTCTATGACTCATACTAAATGCTAGAATACAAAGTGGTGACATAATGGTGACTCTTGACTGTTGGAGTGTCTCTTCACTCTCAAGGTGAGTTCACACACTAGACCAAGTTGAGCTTGATTCTCAACAAGAACACAAGAAGAAAGGAATGAAATGATAAGAGAAGAATGAGTGTATTAAGATTGAAAGAGAATGGATACAAGATAGGCAATGGGAGCTTAAGACTGGTGTTGATTCAAATTGATTTGAGAAGACATGTATATCTCTATTTATAGGTTCCTATAGAATAACTTAGAGATTTCTATAATGTTCTAGAATGTTCTAGAATATTCTAGACTTAGAATATTCTAAAATGTTCTGGGACATTCTAGAACGTTCTAGAATGTTCCAGAGTTTTTACAATAATCAATATATTACAAAAAGTAACTTTTATCTTTTCATATGACAATAAGCTATCTTAATGGTTGGGGTTTTCAATTATGCATTACAAGGTTAGGTTCAAGTTTGGGTGATGCCATAATGGTCATGTGTTCATGATGGTGGACAAGGTCCGACTTATGAAAACAATTCCCAATTTCGGCAGAACAATTGAGGAACGCTTGGAAGAAGGGGGAGCTTCCATGCCGGTCCAAACCGACAAAACCCAATTGAATGCGGATAATGCGGCAAAATCGGCTACCACAAAGAAGAGTGCCGAAAGAAGAAGTGTGAGTCAGCTTCCACAAGCCAACAACTAACCAATTACACCACCAACTCTGACTATGATGACTATGGTGGAATGTTTGTTATGAGCCATAGAGCAAATTCTATGTCGGCCTCTACTTCGACTAGTGCCTCCAGTCTGGAAGATGTATGGTTCTTTGACTTCGGTGCTTCGAACCATATGACGTCTTATCAAGAATGGTTCCGAGATCTTCGAGAGCTGGATCGACCCGACTATGTCGATACTGGAGATGATACCACTCATGTGATACGAAAAATCGGCAATGTCCCATTTGGGAAAGAAGGTGAACGAACTTGCATAAAAAACTTCTTGCATGTACCAACCATAACGAAAAGTTTGGTCTCGATTAGCCAAATTGTGGAGCAAAGCATCCAAGTCTGATTCAACCGAGGTGGTTGTTTAATCATGAAGGAAGGACGACTCGTCGCTTGTGGTCGAAGAGAAGGCCGAATGTTCATCCTCAAGCCGAATGAGGTAAAATTGGCCATGTTTGCCAAAGGGCCATAATGCCAACACTGACATGGAACTGTGGCACAAAAGGATCGGCCACATTAATCTCCAGAAGCTCAAAGGAATGCAGTCGAAAGGAGTCATCATCAGACTCTTGACCTTTACCAAGAAGGAGATTACAGATGTTTGCGAAGCCTGCCAATTCGGCAATGTAAATGAATACGTGTGGAAGCGTGTGCGTAAAAGACACAGAGTACACAGTTCCGAAATATGATAGTTGGATGAAACATAGAAAACACAGAGAGAAGAAGAAGAAGAAGAGGAGGGAGAGATAGAGAGTGCAGAGAACAATTCTATTCCAAGAAAATAACACTCTGTACATAGGATGTGCTTAGAGAGCACTTTTATACAAGTCCATGCAGACTGACAGAAGTACTGACACGTACTTCAATGCTCATCAATGAGCCCCTACACTAACACCGAAAAATATATTCCTCCATGGAATATCTTTCCAATGGCCTCCCGGTTTACACATCGTTACAGGCTCTCGTTGTGCACCCGGTTTACGCACCCAACCTACGCACTAGTTTATGGACCGGTTTACGCACCCAATGTTGAGCTTGTATCTCAACACTCCCCCTCAAGCTCAACTTAAGGTTCTACTTGCTCTTCCGGATCCTCGTTCCGGCTTCTCCTGGCTTCATGCCTTGCTCGCGCTCCTCGACCCGTTCGATTTTGCGCGCTTCGACCCTTTCGGTTGGCCTGTCTGCTTGTGTAGCCTTTCTCAGCTCCCTTGTTGTCATGGTGTTGGCCTTTTCACTGCCCTTTCCTTCTCTTGGCCTTCCGTTGATTCGACATGTCCGAATTGAACATTTCGATTGAATCAATTGCTTCCGATTCGTCTCTGCTTTCGCCCGAATTGGCTGTCTCTAATTCGTCTTCTGTCTTCAGACCCTTGACCACATCCGCCATGTCTTGGTCTTAGACTTTTCACCCTTGTTGGTTTTATCTCCCCCTAGCTCGGCTGTCTTTGGCTCTTCTGTGCGGTTGCTGCTCCTTTCTTCTCCTTCGGCTTCTACAACCGACCCAAAATTGAATTCTTCATCCGACTCGGAATCACGGTCACTTCCGCTCCTCTCACGTTCTTGTTCTTGTCTCCTCCTCAAGTTCGGCACGTTGACGTGGTGCAACCCAAGCGCACCCGAGAATTGTTGCAACTTGTCGAGACCAAGAGGCTTGGTGAAAATATCGGCAATCGGTCGACCCGTTGGAACATACAGTAGTTCAACGTCACCGGAGAGGACATGCTCGCAGACAAAATGGTAGTGCACCTCAATGTGCTTGGTCTGGGCATGGAATACAAGTTTTTTCGCAAGTTCGATGTTGCTGAGGTTGTCGCAATATATCGTTCTCGGAGCGGACACCTCCACATGCAGATCCTTGTAGCCTTTTGAGCCAAATGATTTTGCATGTAGTGACAACCATCCCTTGGTACTCGGCCTCCGTGCTCGACAGTGCCACTGTCACCTGCTTCTTACTGCTCCACGCGATCTCCGCACTTCCCAATGACAATAGGTATCTTGATGCTGATCTGCGATCGCTGGGATTTCTGGGCCAATCGGCATCCGTGTAGCCAACTAATTGTTCGGCTGCTCCTGCTTGATATAACAATGCCACGTCCTTAGTGCCGTTGACATATCGCAATATTCTCTGTGCGTACTGAAAATGTTTGGATGTGGGTTGTGACGTAAATTGACTGATCAAGCCGATTGGGTAACTAAGATCCGTCTAAGTGATCATCAAATAGATTAGGCTTCCGACGATCTGTCGGAACCGTGTTGAGTCGCATGCCTTTCTCGAATCTCGGTGAAGCTTTGCGTTTCTGTCTAGAGGGGTCGAGATGGGCTTACAATTTGCCATCACGAACTTGAAGAGCATATTCAGCACATAGTGACGTTGGTTGATCAATATGCCTTCGGGCGTGTAGATCACTTCCATCCCTAGGAAGTAATGAAGGTCACCTAGATCCTTCATGTCGAATGATGCCGCAAGCTGAGACTTTACGTGGCCGATTTCATGTAGGTCGGCAGCAACGATGACTAGATCATCAACATAAAGTAAAAGACTAACCGGTCCATGTTGACCTTGCCGAACAAATGAAGAGTCCAATTTGAACGTCGTGAACCACATACGATGGAGATGCTGCGTGATCTTCATGTTCCATGCGCGCATGGCTTGCTTTAGTCCGTAGAGGGATTTCTTCAGTCAGCTAACTACTGAGGTGTTCCGGTTGGATAGAAATCCGGGGGGTTGTACCATGTACACATGTTCCTCAAGATCACCTTGCAGGAACACATCCGTTACATCCATCTGATGTAAGTGCCACCCTTTCACTGCTGCTACGACCAACAGAACATAGATAATGGTCATCTTTGCGACAAGCGCAAAGGTCTCGTCGTTAACCGGGCTTTGTATCGGTTGACTGAGCCGTCGGTGTTGTACTTCACCTTGTACACCCATTTGCATTCGATTGGCTTCACACCTTTAGGTGCGTCAACCAGGTCCCAAGTCTTATTGTTTGATAACGTGTGCATCTCTTCCTTCATCGCGGCATGCTAGTTCGCATCCTTCACCGCTTCTGCGTAGCTCTCCGGTTCATGCACTTCCGCCACTTACGTCATGTACGCGTAATGATGCGTCATGTACTCATTGTATCCGAAGTGCACCACGGGGTTCTTCTGGTGGGTAGATCAGCGTAATTGCTCATTAGCCGATTTTGAGGTCCTCTTGGCCGACGTAAACTAAGTTTCCAGAGGTCCGTCTTCGTTCTTCTTGGAGTCAGATTCGCTTCGATCCAACTCGTCCTTATCAGTGCCGCACTCTGGCATGTTCTTCTTTCCCTTCTCTTCGTGCATAAGCCATCCCCTTGGCTTCTTGCGCGGGGAATGCACGACCGAGTCACCACTACTCACCGGCTCTGCGTCTGACTAGTCATGCCGACTCAGTTGTTCATTCGGACCACTAAGCTTGAATGAGATCGAACTCTCTTTAGGAGCTCTGATGTATCCTTCATCCCAAGGCATTTCAACCTTGCTGACCTCTTCGTCAGTGATAAGAATGGAGTCATCAATGGTTGGAGGCGAAGGCAAGTACCACGACGTGGACTTGTCCAACACAACATCATGACTTATGTGAGCTTGTTTGGTTCGGGGGTTATAACACTTATAACCCTTCTGTTCGTTCGAGTAGCCAACCAAGATACACTTCTTGGCTTTGGTGTCTAGCTTCCTCCGTTTCTCCTTCGGCACATGCACATACATGATGCTACTGAAAACCCTCAAGTGTGCCAAGTTCGACTTCTTCGTGAAGTACAATTCATGGGGCGACAGTCCTCCATTAGCAGAAGTCCAATTCTACAGGTAAACAGTTGTCCTTATGGCTTCAACCCAATAAAATTTTGGCATATGCTTCTCTTTGAGCATTGCCCTGGCACCTCTTCGATCGTCTGATTTTTCCGCTCGGCCACGCCATTCTGCCATGGCATGTATCTGCAGGAGAATTCATGCCGAATTCCTTCGTCCTGTAGATAATTCGAGAACTGGTCGGAGAAGTACTCCTTCCCACCATTGGACCTGAGGCACTTGATCTTTTGTTTGGTTTCCCTTACCGCAAGGCTTATTTACCTTTAGGAAACACGCGAAGACTTCGCTCATTTTCGCGATCAAGCACGCCCAAGTGTGGCGAGAGAAGTCATCAATGAAAGTCACGAAATATCGGCTTCCACCGAGACTCACGTTCTGTGCTGGTCCTCATACATCCAAATGGATCACATCGAGCGTATTTCAATTCCGGTTACGCTCATTGGGGAATGGAAGTCAGTGATGCTTTCCCAACTGGCAGGCTTTGCATACTTGGCCCTTTCGGCAAGCCGAAAACGATATTTTTCGTCTACATTTCTCGAAGTTTTGGGAAATTTACATGGTCGAACCGCTTATGCCAGAGGTCGATATTCGATTCGACCTTTTGCCCTTTTGCGAACATAGCGGTGCCTACGTCGTTGGTCTCGAGGATAAACATCCTCCCTTCACGACGCCCTTGTGCGATTATCTTGCATTCCTCTTCGATGTAGCAACCAAGATACGTGAATCGAACTTGCATCCCCTGGTCGATGATCTGTCCGACCGACACCAGGTTCTTGGTTATTGTTAGGATGTGTAGCACGTTCATGAGTTTTCCTTCTTGCCCGACGTGGTTGGGGGGAACTTCTCTGACATGTTCAATGGTATGCGGAGTGTCGTCTCCAGTTTCGACCACTCCTTGTTTTTCCGGTTTCTCCAAGTACGAGAACCATTCCTTGTGACTCGTCATATGATTTGACGCTCCGGAGTCAACATACATAACCTCGTTCGGTTTCGAGGTGTTCACCGCCATCGAATTGGCCTTGTGCTTCATTACGAAGGTTGGGCCATATCCATTTTTTGCTTGTTGGGAGCCCCCGGCATAGTGCGATCGCTGTCGATTTCCTTGTTCGGTTCGCCCGGATCCGGATGCGGTTTTCTCCAAATCGACATGTTTCTTCCAGCACTTGCTCTCCCTGTGGCCTTTCTTGCCACAGTACTAGAATTCCGTGGTGGGTTTCCCTTGCTGGTTTTTGGCTCCGCGTCACTCCTCTTGCTTCCGGAGGGTCTGGAAATACTGTTAGCATTACGACCAAGCCTTCCATCTTGCTCCTGTTGGCTACCTCCATTGTGCGTCGACTCGCCTCGTCCGCCACGACCACGTGGCCTATCTTCCTCCGTGTATAACATTTTGCTATCGGCGTGCGTACTTGTTGACACACCCGCATGGTTCTCCTCTACTAGGAGCATCGATTGTAAGTCAAAAAACGATGATGTATTCTCCCTTGTACGAACCGCAGTTCGGAAAGCTCCGAACTTCGACGCTAACACTCTGAGGTAGACCTGCACCATTTCGTCCTCCTCGACGTTTACATCGACGGAGGCAAGAGAGTCGTAGATGTCCTTGATCTAGGAGGTGTAGTCAGTCACCGACATATCTCGTTGTCGAACATTGCTCAACTCTTGCCTGAGTTGGAGCTTTCTGGTTGTGGTGCTCGCGGCGGAAATCTTTTTCAGATTTCCCCAAGAATCATTTGGCGTCTTCGCATCCCGAATGTAGCTCATACGCTGATCGCTCACACAGGATGCGAAACAATACTTGTCGCCTATTCGTAGGCCGGGGAAATCTCTGTGTGTCGATTCGGGTGCTGCATCATTAGCTCCATCGATATAACTCCAGTAACCATGACCGAGCAAGTATTGGTGCATCTTGTACGACCAAGATGTGTAGTTGCTCCTTTTGAGCTTCTCAGTCGGTAGCGAGCTTCCCATTCTTCTGTCCATATTGTTGTCGTATCTTTTCCAAAATCGAAAAAAACTTGACTCTATCTTTATCGGTTGCTTTTCTGTCGGCTGTAGAGGAGTCTCAACCCTCACGCTCTGATACCATGTAAATGAATACGTGTGGAAGTGTGTGCATAAAAGACACAGAGTATATAGTTTGGAAATATGACAGTTCAATGAAACACAGAAAACACAGAGAGAAGAAGAAGAAGAGGAGAGATAGATAGAGAGCGCAAACAACAGTTCTATTCCAAGAAAATAACACTTTGTACATAGGATGTGCTTAGAGAGCACTTTTATACAAGTCCATGCAGACTGACAGAAGTACTGACACGTACTTCAATGCTCATCAATGAGCCCCTACACTAACTCCCAAAAATATGTTCCTCTGTGGAATATCTTGTCAACGGCCTCCCAGTTTACGCACCGCTACGACCTCTCGTTGCGCACCTGGTTTATGTACCCAACCTACGCACTGGTTTACGTACCCAATGTTGAGCTTGTATCTCAACAGGCAAACAACATTGACAACCGTTCCCGAAAGAGAGGAATGTGAGCAAAGGGATCTTGGATGTAATACATTCAGATGTATGGGGACGAGTCCAAACAACAACATTTTGTGGTTGTCGATATTATTGTTGAGAATTGAACTTGTAGAAGAATACGTGTGCTGAAGTGTATGCGAAACACATAGTACACAGTTCGGAGAATGAAAGTTTGGTAAAAAACACAGAAAACGTAGAGATGGAGAGGGAGAGGGAGAGAGAGAGAGAGAGAGCAGACAACTCAGTTCTATTTCAAAATAATGACCCTTTGTACATATTTCGTGCTTAGTGAGCACCTTTTATACAAGCCCTGACTATCGGGTTGACACAAGTACTGACAGTACTTGACGACTCATAAATGAGCCTACTACACTTACTCCAAAAATTATTCCTTACAAGGAATACCATACTAACGGCCTTTCGGTTAATGCACCAATACGGCCATGTTATGCGTACTGTTTTACGCACCCAGTCTACGCACTGGGTTACGCATCCAACGTTGAGCTTGTCAGTCAACACTCCCCCTCAAGGTCAACTTGAAGTTCCACATGCTCCTCCGGATGTTCACTCCGGCTTTTCTTGGCTTCACGCCTTGCTCACGTTCCTCGACCTATTCGATTCCGCGCTCCTCCACCCTTCTGGTCGGCTAGTCTGCTCATTTGGCCCTTCTCAGCTCCCTTGTTATTGCGGTGTTGGAGCCTCTTCCGCTGCCCTTTCCTCCACTTGGCCCTCACTCGATTCGTAATATCCGAATCGAACATTTCTATTGAATCGGTCTCTTTCGATTCAATTCCCCTTACATCCAAATTGGCTGTCTCCAATTCGTCTTCAGTCTTTAGACCTTTGATAATGTCAGACCACATCTTGGTCTTGGCCTTACCTCCCCCTGATTCGGATGTCCTCGGGTCTTCCCTACGATTACTACCCTTGCTCTTTTCATCGGCTTCTTCAGCCGGCCCGATATCGAATTCTTCATCCGACTCCACATGACGGTCACTTCCGCCGCGATGATCACCTTCGCTCCTTTCACTCTCTTGTTCCTGTCTCCCCCTCAAGTTCGGCGTGTCGAGGTGACGCAACCCAAGCTCACTCGAGAAATGCTGCAACTTGTCGAGACCAAGAGGCTTGGTGAAAATGTTGGCAACTTGTCGATCCGTCAGAACATACGCTAGTTCGACATCACCTGAAAGGACCCGCTCGCGGACAAAATGGTAATGCACCTCAATGTGCTTGGTCCGGGCGGGAATATAGGGTTTTTTGCAAGGTGGATATTGCTAAGGTTGTCGCAATAGATCATCGTCGGATTGGACACCTCCACATGCAGATCTCGTAACAATTGTTTCAGCCAAATGACTTCGCACGTAGCGATTGTCGCCCCTCGATATTCAGCCTCTGTGCTCGACTGTGCTACTGTCGGCTACTTCTTACTGCTCCATGCGATCGCTGCACTTCCTAATGAGAAGGTGTATCCAAATTTGGATCTACGATCACTGGCGTTTCCGGCCCAATCGGCATCCATGTAGCCGACCATTTGTTCGGCTACGCTTGCCCGATACAACAACGCCATGTCTTTCGTGCCGTTGACATATCGCAATATCCTTTGTGTGCACTAAAAGTGTTCGGTCTTAGGCTTCGACATAAATTGACTGATCAGTTTGACTGGGTAGCTGAGGTCCAGCCTGGTGATCTTCAAATATATCAGGCTTTCGACAGTCTGTCGAAACTGTGTCGGGTCGCATGCCTTTGCTGAATCTCGGCGAAGCTTTGCATTTCTATCCAGAGGGGTTGAGATGGGCTTACAATTGGCCATCCCGAACTTGAAGAGCATATTTAGCGTGTAATGACGTTGGCTGATCAATATGCCTTCGGGGGCGTGGATCACTTCGATCTCGAGGAAGTAATGAAGGTCTCCAAGATCCTTCATTTCGAATGATGCCGCAATCTGAGACTTTACACGACGGATTTCGTCCAGGTCAGCACTGATGACGACTAAATCATCAACATATAGTAGAAGGCTAACCAGTCCATATTTACCTTGCCGAACAAATAATGAAGAGTCCGATTTCGACGTCGTAAACCCCATCCTACGCAACTATTGCGTAATCTTCGTGTTCCAGGCTCGCGGGGCTTGCTTAAGTCCGTAGAGTGAGTTCTTCGGTTGGGAAACTACCAAAGTGTTTCGTTCGGATAGAAATCCGGGGGGCTGTACCATGTACACCTGTTCCTCAAGATCACCTTGTCGGAATGCGTTCTTTACATCCATCTGATGTAAGTGCCACCCCTTTGTCGCAGCTACGGCTAGCAGAACACGCACGGTAGTCATCTTCGCAACCGGCGGGAACGTCTCGTCGTAATCTACGCCGTGCTTCTGCACGTAGCCTTTTGCAACTAAACGGGCCTTGTATCGATTGATTGAGCCGTCGGTATTGACCAACCTACATCTGATCGGCTTTACACCCTTCGGTGCATCAACCAGGTCCCAAGTCTCATTATTAGTCAAAGTGTGCATCTCTTCCTCCATCGCGACATGCCAGTTTGCGTCTTCCGCCGCTTCTGCGTAGCTCTCGGGCTCACGCACTTTCGCCACTCATGTCATGTACGCGTAATGGTGCGCCATGTACTCATTATACCCGTATCTCTTTACGGGGTTCTTCAGGCGGGTGGATCGGCGTAATTCATGATTACCTGATTTCACGACCTTTTCGGCTAATATCGACCTCTTCAGTGGAGGTTCCTTTTCAGTTTGCCCATAGTCAAACTCGCTCCAATCTGACTCGGTATTGTCGAAATGGTACTCCGACATCTTTTTCTTCCCTTTCTCCTTGCGCGTAAACCGTCTCCTTGGTTCTTTACGCGGGGACATCACGACTGCTTCACTACTCGCCGTCTCTTCATTTGGTTGGCCATTTCGGTCCAACCCCTCATTCGGCCCACTCAGCCGAAATGAGATTGGACTCTCTCTCAGAGCTCCAATGTCCTCATCCGGCGGAGGCATCTCAACCTCGCTGACTTCTTCTTCAGAATTTGGAATGGAGTCATGAGGTAATACCACGAAGCGGAGTCGTCGAAAACGACATCTCGACTTACGCGCACTTCCTTTGTTTGGGGGTGATAACACTTATACCCCTTCTGCTCGTCTAGATAGTTGACTAAGATGCACTTTTTGGTTTTGGCATCCAACTTACTCCTCTTTGCCTTCGGCACATGCACATATGCAATGCTACCGAAAATCCTCAAGTGTGCCATGTTCGGCTTCTTCTCGAAATACAATTCATGTGGTGACACTCCTCCATTAGTAGAAGTTTGATTCTGCATGTAGACATCCATTCTAACGGCTTCAGCCCAATAGAATTTCGGCATATGCTTCTCTGCAAGCATTGCCCTGGCCGTTTCTTTGATTGTCCGATTCTTCCGCTCGGCCACGCCGTTCTGCTGCGGCGTGTATCTCCACGAAAATTCGCTTCGAATTCCCTCCTTCTGTAGATAACTTGTGTACTGGTCGAAGAAGTACTCCTTCCCGCCATTGGACCGTAGGCATTTGATCTTATGCCCTGTTTCCTTTTCCACAAGGCTGTTCACCTTCAAGAAACATGCGAAGACTTCGCTCTTCTTCGCGATCGTGCATACCCATGTGTGCCGAGTGAAGTTGTCGATGAAGGTTACAAAGTAACGGCTTCCACCGAGACTCACGTTCTGTGCCGGAACCCACACATCCGAATGGATCAAATCTAGCGGATTTCGACTACGATTAAGCTCGTTGCGGAATGGAAGTCGGTGTTGTTTTACCATCTGGCAGGCTTCATAGACTTGGCCATTCCGGCCTCGAAATTTCGGCTAGCCGAGCAGAATGTTCTTCATTTGCATTTCACGAAGCCGTGGGAAGTTAATATGGCCGAACCGCTTATGCCACAGGTCGATGTCCAACTCGACCTTCTGCCCTCTCGTAAACATAGCGGTGCCCACATTGTTGGTTTCGAGGATAAACATCCTCCCTTCACGGCGCCCTTGCACGATTACTTTGCCCTCCTCTTCTATGAAGCAACCAAGATGCGTGAATCAAACTTGCATACCTTGGTCGATGATGTGTTTGACCAACACAAGGTTCTTGGTTATTGTCGGGACGTGTAGCACGTTCAAGAGTTTCCCTTTCTGTCCAACATGGCTAAGGGGAACTTCACCGACATGTTCGATGGTATGCGGAGTGTCGTCTCCGGTTTCGACCACTTCTTTCTTTTCCGGATTCTCCAAGTATGAGAACCATTCGAGGATAAACATCCTCCCTTCACGGCGCCCTTGCGCGATTACTTTGCCCTCCTCTTCTATGAAGCAACCAAGATGCGTGAATCAAACTTGCATACCTTGGTCGATGATGTGTTTGACCAACACAAGGTTCTTGGTTATTGTCGGGAGGTGTAGCACGTTCAAGAGTTTCCCTTTCTGTCCAACATGGCTAAGGGGAACTTCACCGACATGTTCGATGGTATGCGGAGTGTCGTCTCCGGTTTCGACCACTTCTTTCTTTTCCGGATTCTCCAAGTATGAGAACCATTCGAGGATAAACATCCTCCCTTCACGGCGCCCTTGCGCGATTACTTTGCCCTCCTCTTCTATGAAGCAACCAAGATGCGTGAATCAAACTTGCATACCTTGGTCGATGATGTGTTTGACCAACACAAGGTTCTTGGTTATTGTCGGGAGGTGTAGCACGTTCAAGAGTTTCCCTTTCTGTCCAACATGGCTAAGGGGAACTTCATCGACATGTTCGATGGTATGCGGAGTGTCGTCTCCGGTTTCGACCACTTCTTTCTTTTCCGGATTCTCCAAGTATGAGAACCATTCCTCGTGACTCGTCATATGATTTGACGCTCCGGAATAAACATACCACACCTCGCTCGATTTTGAGGTGTTCACGACCATTGAATTGGCCTTGTGCTTCATTACGAAGGCAGGGTCCGATCCATTTCTGGCTCGTTCGGAGTCCTCAGAGTAGTGCGACTTTTGTTGCCTTCCTGCATCTCTTCCGCTCGATCCGGCTTTGTCCGAATCGGCTTTCCTTTTCCAACACTCGCTCTCCTTGTGGCCTTTTTTGCTATAGTACCAACATTCTATCACGGCCTTATCTTGCCGGCTTTCGGCGCCGCCATGACTCCCCCTGCTTCCGGAGGGTTCAAAATTGTTCCCGATATTTCGATTATGCTGTCCATTAAGCTCTTCTCGGCTGCCTCCATTACCCGCCGATCCGCCTTGTCCGCCTTGTCCGCCACGACCACGGGACCTATCTCCCTCCGTGTACAACATCCTTTTGTCGGCGTGCGTACTCGTCGACGCGCCCGCGTGATTTTCCTCCACGAGCAACATTGACTGAAGCTCGAAGAACATAGGCGTATTCTCCCTTGTACAAACTGCCATTTGGAACTCTCCGAACTTTGATGCTAGCCCACGAAGACAAACCTACACCATCTCATCTTCCTCCACGTTCACGTTGACGAAGGCGAGAGAGTCACAGATTTCTTTGATCTTGGAGGTGTAATCAGCCACCGACATATCTCGTTGTCAAACATTGCTCAACTCTTGCCTGAGTTGAAGCTTCCTGGCTGTGGTGCTAGTGGCGAAAATCTTCTTGAGATTCGCCCATGCGTCCTTTGGCGTCTTGGCATCTCGAATATGGCTCAATAGCTGGTCGCTCACACAGGACGCAAAGCGGTTGAGAACTCTACTTGCCGCCTATTCCCAAGACGAAAAATCCCTATGTGTCGATTCGGGTGCTGTATCATTATCTCCTTCGACATAACTCCAGTAGCCATGACCAAGTAGGTACTGGTGCATCTTGTACGACCAAGATGCGTAGTTTCTCCTATCGAGCTTCTGAGTTGGTAGCGAGCTTCCCATTCCTTTGTCCATGTTGCTGTCTTATCTTTTCCGAAAGCCAAGAATACAAACTCAACTATGTCTATCTCGCAAGCTTTTATATCGGCTGCAGAGGACTTCAAACCTTGCGCTCTGATACCATGTAAAAGAATACTTGTGCAGAAGTGTATGAGAAACACAGAGTACACAGTTCGGAGAATGACAGTTTGGTAAAAAACACAAAAAACGCACAGATGGAGATGGAGAGGGAGAGAGAGAGAGCAGACAACTCAGTTCTATTTCAAAATAATGACCCTCTATACATATTTCGTGCTTAGTGAGCACCTTTTATACAAGCCCTGACTATTGGGCTGACACAAGTACTGACAGTACTTGACGAATCATAAATGAGCCTACTACACTAACTCCCAAAATTATTCCTTACGAGGAATACCATACTAACGGCCTTTCGGTTTACGCACCGATACGACCACGTTATGCGTACCGTTTTACGCATCCAGTCTACGCACTGGGTTACGCACCGTGTTACGCACCCAATGTTGAGCTTGTCAGTCAACAGAACTCAACTTCCCATAGAGAGAGTGTTCACACTAGTCAGTGGACATCGTACTAGGAAATTTTTGTAATTAGTAGAAAGGGCATTTGCCCTAGACTAGTTGGTATTTAAACCAATCTTTTGTAACCTAGTTACTGTTGGACATAATATACAGTTTCTTGCTTTAGAGCTCTCTCTCTCTCTCTCTCTCTCTCTCTCTCTCTCTCTATGTCTCTGTGTGTGTCTATCTTTGTCTCTCTCTTGAGGAGGAAAAAATGTATCAAGCTCAACGCCTAAATGTACGAGTTATTTGGGCTCAAGGAAGGGGAATCTCCTGATGAAGATGCACAAACATTAGGGAAAATGTTGGGGTATGAAGCCCTACCAAACATTAAAAATTGGAGGGTAGAACGTGACACCACTAGGAAAAGAGCTTTGGTCCTTCAGTTTAAGAATTAAAAATCTAGATTCACATTTTTTAAAAAGAGACCAATTCTTCGAAGATTGGGCGGGGACCCTACCTACCTTGATGAAGACCTGACCAAGATGCAAATTGAGCATCGTAAAACTTGTATGCCGCAAGTCATACAAGCTCGTAAAGAGGGACATCGTGCTTTTTACCGAGACGGACGTGTGATAATAAATGATCACGCTGCCAATTGACGGCGTGTGGCCCATGTGACAAACAATAAACTAAGGACGACTTTATGGAATTATAACGGTGCAGTTTGGACACACCCTGACCATCTAGAGGAGATTTTGAAGGTATCTGACATACTTTTTTTAGTAGAAACACATTAGAGCCCAAATTGAGGACTGCCACGAGTTGACGGTTTTCGTTGGGAATTTGTCTTTAGACAAACCTCACGTCGACATACTACTAGAGGGTCTGGAGGGGTTGCGATACTATTTCGGAGAGAGATGTATAATAGGATAGAAATACTAAAGAAAGACCCAGAAGCCTGTTTTATGTGGGTTAAAGTCCTCACTAGAAAGGATTAGGCGATATTTATCGCCGTGTGTTACTTCCCCCTGGTATAATATGGCTAGAGAGGTGAGTATAGTTGATGAAAGAACGTCGCATGGGTCTTCTCCATACGAACCTCAAAATCTGACATAATCTGATATTCGTTCATTGGTGCAGAGCATAACTTCCTATACTTTCAACTAAAATGCGACACCTCCCATGCCACCAACTCTAGTCAACCAAACTGTTGAGATATCAAGCTCAACTAGTTTAATCTAGTTAGTCAACACATGTAACTTAGTAGTTACCTAGATCGAAGCTAGTTAATGTGTTGACCTTAAGCCTTTAAATAGGACCTTGTACTTAAGTGGGATATTCTAGATCCTCCACTCCTTAGTACATTTAATGTAGGACTTACACATAAGTACCTATGTTCTACCCACACATGTGCACCTTTGCACATGGGTTGTATATATACCTCATTGCGGGTATTTTTGTATGTTGATGACACTTTTCAATATAGTCAATCATCCCCCATTTATCATCGTGTTCATAAGTGTAACTTCCTCTCTCTCTCTCTTCCTCTGACACACTCTCACGTGCATATCATACTAATCTTCCGTTGCTTAACGTAACCATATAATTAGTCTCTAATTAACCCTAGTTAATTACCTAATTACTTAACATGGTATCAGAGCACGTGGCTTAGGAAATCCACTAAGCCCACAACTTATTCGTGATTGTGTGTTCGAGACACCGACGACAAATCCCGGCTATTCGCTATCCGCTACCGTAGTGCCGCTACGAAGGACATGCACGCGACCAAGAGAAGAAAAACAAAACGGAAGACACAACAATCAACATGAACACACAAATGAGAAGCTCACTCCCTAGCGAAAAGCTAGACCGAAGCAACTATTCATCTTGGGAGTACAAGATGAATCAATACCTTGTCGGCCAAGGGTATTGGAGCTACATCAACGACGCACAAGAAAACAAACCCGAAACCACACATGCCAACTACCCAACGTGGAAGAAGGCGCGAGTCGGGTAATGTATTGCTTGGCAACATGTGTAAACGACCACATGCTTAGCCACATTCATGACGCCAAGACGCCCAAAGAGGCGTGGGAAAATCTCAAGAATACGATATTAATAAAGATACGGAGAATGAAGGGAGTGCCAATGAAGATATTAATATCGTATTGAAGAATACGATATTAATAAAGATACGGAGAATGAAGGGAGTACCAATGAAACATCAAATATCATGGGCGATGGTCACAACAAAGAATTGGATAGTAACAATGTTACACCAAATTCTATGCAGGAAGAGAAATCTAGAAGCCCTATGCATATTAGAAGAATCCCACAAAGAATTCGTCTGGCTAGATTTAACTTGGTGACATCAGATAAATAGATTGGATTTGATGTCAAAAAAATATGTTGTGCCTGTGATTGTATGTCTATGATTGGAAAATAAAAGTTGCGAGAATTAAGGTGATACTATTTTTCGATGACTGGTGATGAGCAAGACACTTACCTCGGGTAACATATGCAACTAGTGTCTGACAAATGTACGGGGATCAAAGTATCATTCGAGTATTATATCTTCCATGTGCAACAAATATGTAGAGTTGCATTTAAAATTGTGTTATATGTTAGTAACACGCGACTACATAGAGTACAACAACGTCTACTTAGTGGGGATCAGATGCTTAATTGTAAAGAGGTTCCAAGTATAAAAGGTGCAATTGGAAGACATGCTATTGGTTGGATGAAAAGTTACTTTCAATTAAATTGTGAAGTAATGCCCACTACAGGTAGGATGCATCTCTCTGAGAATTACACATGTCGAGAAGTTTATGATGTCTATCGATCTGATATGGTGGGCTCACGTAATAAGTCTATCACATATAGCCAATTCACAAGATTATGGAGAGCTCGGTTTTCAAATGTTATCATTCCACGTAAAGTACGCGTGGGGTATTGTTCCATTTGTGCAAATCTTAAAAGTTTGGCTAAAGGTGCAAAGACATCAATGGAAAAGGATATGAGTAAGAAGTTACTACAAGAGCATCGTGAGGCACAATCGTTAGAACGAAAGAAGGCGATGCATCATAGAGAGAAGTGTTTGAAGAGGCCCGAACAATACATGTGCTTAATGATAGATGGCATGGACCAGAAGAAGACGTGCTTGCCGCATATGCGGAGGCTCCGCAAAGACGTCAATGATGAGTGCCTTGTTCAAATGCACTTGGTGGGATGCTTGGCTTATAATACGTCAATTGGACCTCACGTCCTCATTACATACCCCAATGTTCACAGTGACCCTAACCTAATAGTTACAATGATTCACCGAGTTTTGATGTCTTGGGGCCAACCTTTCCCCCCTATTCTATACATTCAATTGGACAATATTGCTAGAGAGAACAAAAATTCAACCGTGTTTGGCTATCTAAGTGAAAGTCAATTTTCTTTTGGTTGGCCACACACATGATCATATAGATCAGATGTTTAGCACATTCTCCAGACAGTTGTCTCGACATGATGCTTTCACATTACCTAAACTATTTGATGTCATTTGTGATGCATATAGACCATGCCCAAAAGTGTTACGCTTGAAGGAGGTATATGACTTTAAGAGATATATATTAGATGGGGATGTTGGGAATGTTAAAATGATCGCCCGGTTAAACAATATAAGCTTCAATCACATTTTTACGATAAAGAAAAATGAAATAAGTGGTTTTACGCTTTTGTATGCTAAACAATATTCATCTTCGACAACATGGGAACTTGAAGGTGGTTGCCAATTATTACTTTGTATGCCGAGTACAATTGTCCATGGAGCTAAGAAAATGCCAATTGAAAAGAAAGGACAGTTGCATTGTGACTTGGTATCGGAACAAAAACAGTTATGGCTCCAAGCCTTAGAAGAAAAAAGAAAGCATATTGAGGTCGCCAAGAAATATGCCGCACAACAAGACACGTTATGGTAGGATGTATTTTATAGTGATAAGAAAGGAATTATAGAAAATTGTGTATTTGGTGATAATTGGAATTTGGAAACGCCATTCACATGGTCGCTGCAACATGATCGTGTAAATAAAACTCCGGAGCAACCAACAAATGCGATTAATGACAGTTTGGTCCATCCACAACAAAGAGACATTTATGTGGGACCAAGGATTAACAAAGCAGCCGAAGCTAGATGGCAAGGAAATTTGCAAGAGCTCACGGCGGGGATGTTGATTGCAACGCCGGCTGATGAACTCACATGGCCACCAATTTTGGGTTGGTAAAATTCTAGAAGTGCTAATGCATGAAATAGAAAACACGATCAAGTTTATAAACGTTCATTGGTACAACACTAGAAGTGCAAATTCTTTTACAGGTAAGTATACATTGGAGATGATTAAATGCCCAACAACAAGGGGAGGTATGAAGAGGAAGCGAAACATTCGTAACACCCCGACCCTTGATATCTCTGATGTGGATATCATCGTGTATGACTTCACGCTTACAAAAGCCGGACGATTAAGGAGTCAACAATAGATATAATAAAAGAAAAATTACTAGTGCTACAAGGTGGGGAGTCAAAGGCAAACGAGATCAGCAGCTACATATAATCTAGAGTCAAACCATTTGGTTTATGATGAAGATAATGCACTGATCGGTAGATCCGAGGATGACGAGGAGGAATCGTCATTGTATATTAGTTATAGTAGTAATTCTTCGTAAAGGAGTGATCATGAATGTATTTTTGGCTATTAAGTGTAACTACATTCCGCTTGTAACAAATCGAGTAATATAAAAGCATGTGTTTTGAATTCTTATGATTTCTAAAAAATTGTTTCTTATAAAATAACATTGGTTGTAAAGTTTCTGATATAAATTGAGAATGTAACTTTTTGAAATTCCTCTTTTTCTATATACTTCTAAATCATGAAAATAGTGAATTTCTAACCTTTTTCATAGTATGTTTGAACATGTATGATACTGGTATCAATGTGTTTTGTAAAATCATTGAAAAAGCCCTAAAATCAACCAAGATTTTTCTCATCCTTCCATTTATACGCGATCCTTCCACTTGTCAACGTGAACGTGTTAATAGATAATTAGATGCTTATGACAATAGCTAATTAGCTACAAGAATTGCTAATCCCCTACTGGAATAGCTAATTAGCTACTCAGCTAAAGTATGGTAGTAGCTAATTAGCTACCACTTAGCTAATTAGCTACTCAGCTGAAGTATAGTAGTAGCTAATTAATTAGCTACCAGTTAGCTAATTAGGGACTCAGCTAAAGTATAGTGGTAGCTAATTAGCCACTATAACTAAAGTATGGTAGTAGCTAATTAGCTAACACTTAGTTATTTAGCAACTCAGCTAAAGTATGGTAGCAGCTAATTAGCTACTCAGTTGAAGTATGGTAGTACCTAATTAGCTACCAGTTAGCTAATTAGCGACTCCGCTAAATTATGGTAGTAGCTAATTAGCAACTATAACTAAACTATGGTAGTAGCTAATTACCTACCACTGAGCTAATTAGCTACTGTACTAAACTATGGTAGTAGCTAATTAGCTAAGTGGCTACCACTTAGCAAATTACCTACTGTACTAAAAATATGGTAGTAACTAATTAGCTACCAGTTAACAAATTAGCTACTGTACTAAACAATGGTAGTATCTAATTAGATACTCAGCTAAAGTATGGTAGTAGCTAACTAGCTATCTGGTAACTAATTAGCTACTATACTAAACTTTCGTAATTGCTAATTAGCTACTCAACTAAAGTATGTTAGTAGTTAATTAGCTAAGTGGTAGCTAATAAGATTGTACTAAACTATTGTAGTGGCTAACTAACTACCACTTAGCTAATTACCTACTGTACTAAACTATGGTAGTAGCTAATTAGCTATCATTTAGCTATAGCTACTATACTAAACTATGGTAGTATCTAATTAGCTACCACTTAGCTACTCAAATAAACTATGGTAGTAGCTAATTAGCTACTCAACGAAATTATGGTAATAGCTAATCAGCTACCTGTTAGCTAATTAGTAGTAGCTAATTAGCTACCATTTAGCTAATTAGCTACTATATTAAACTATGGTAGTACCTAATTGGCTATCACTTAGCTAATTAGCTACTCAGCTAAAGTAAGGTAGTAGCTAATTAGCTACCACTTAACTAATTAGCTACTCTACTAAAGTATGGTAGTAGCTAATTAGCAACTCGGCTAAAGTATGGTACTAGCTAATTAGCCACTATAACTAAAGTATGGTAGTAGCTAATTAGGTACCTCTTAACTAATTAGCTACTGTACTAAACAATGGTAGGTGCTAATTAGCTACCACTTAGCTAATTAGTTACTTAGCTAAAGTATGGCAGTAGCTAATTAGCTACCACTTAGCTAATTACCTATTGTACTAAAGTATGGTAGTAGCTATTCAGCTACCTCTTAGCTAATTACCTATTGTACTAAACTATGGTAGTAGCTAATTAGCTAGTACTTAGCTAATTAGCTACTGTACTAAACTATGGTAGAAGCTAATTAGTTGTCACTTAGCTAATTAGTTACTGAGGTAAAGTATGCCAGTAGCTAATTAGCTACTGTACTAAACTATGGTAGTAGCTAATTAGCTACCACTTAGCTAATTAGCTACTATACTAAAGTATGGTAGTAGCTAATTAGCTACCACTTAGCTAATTAGATACTCAGCTAAAGTATGGTAGTAGAGAATTAGCTAAGTGGTAGGTATACCATACTTTAGTTGAGTAGCTAAGTAGCTACTACCATACTTTAGTACGATAGTTAATTAGCTAAGTGGTAGCTAATTAGCTACTACCATACTTTAGCTGAGTAGCTAATAATTAGCTACTGCATTAAAGTATGGTTGTAGCTAATTAGCTACTCAGCTAAAGTATTGTAGTAGCTAATTAGCGACTTTGCTAAAGTATGGTACTAGCTAATTAGCCACTATAACTTAAGCATGGTAGTAGCTAATCAACTACAACTTAACTAATTAGCTATTGTACTAAACTATGGTAGTAGCTAATTTGCTACCACTTAGCTAATTAGGTACTCAGCTAAAGTATGGTAGTAACTAATTAGCTACTTAGCTAAAGTATGGTAGTGTCTAATTACCTAGCACTTAGCCAATTAGCTAATGTACTAAAGTATGGTAGTAGCTAATTAGCTACCACTTAGCTATAGAGCTAAAGTATATCTATTTTATTACCTAGTTCGATTTATTTATTAGCTTTAGGCGAATGCATCCAAATATCAAAGTTCAACTACGAACTTTCGAGTCTCTTATGCCGCACTTTGTGAAACACTCGAAGGATCAATATACATGTTGCATTTACCATGTACAAATGGGTTTTCTGAAGGACTCTGTTAATCTACTATGTCGCCATAGCCCAATTTGTCGATTGAGCCTGCATGAGCACTGTAAATCATCTGAGCATGTTATCTGTTCCATGAGTTGTCTTTTGGATTCAGTATTGTGTTTGAGAGAAACTGAGGCCATCTTCCACAATCATAAATGTGTCATGGGTTTATGTCAAGATTGTGGCCCTAGTAGATTTAGGTGGTGTCCAAATGAATTGATTAGTGAAATATTAATCTCTATCAAGTTATTTGAGGTTAGTTGACACCAATTTCGAAGGAAAGGTGTGTAAAGGAAAGGTTCTAGTTAGGAAGTTGCTTAAACCAAGGGATTTGGCGTCCCTATTTGTAGTATATCTAGGAAAGTTCATTAAACACAACTTCATTTATTCATGGCAAGCCCATCAGTTTAAGACTAGCATATCTTATTTTCCAAATGATATAATAGTCTTAGTAGTAGATTTCGCAGAGAATTATACTTTCAAGCAACAGAATGAAATTCAATCTATACATTAGTGTTCAGCGTAGGTAACCATTTTTGTGCACATAACATATTTTCAAGTTTCAGGTGATGTTAAAAAAGTAATTCATTTTTTTATGTATGATGATAAGAAGCATGATACCTTGTTCGTCCAACATTGTTTTAACTTACATTGGCAATGGTTATTAGCTTAACATTTGGAGCTTACTCCACATTGGATCTGGTATGATGGAGTTGTGTCACAATTCAAGGCTAGACGTCCATTTTATTTTGTGGGGAGGTATCCTGCTATAACAGGTTTGGAGATGAGATGGAATTTTTTTGGGTCTGGCCATGGTAAAGGTGAACATGATGGTGCACATGCTGTTATAAAGTGGGCACTTACCCATGAACAACTAAAAGCACATGGTGTGCAGATGAATTATGCAGCACATGTAGTTGAATTTTTAAGAGGTAATATGTCAACGAGTGCAACTGGCATTTATTCCTTGCAGGTCCGAGATATCAAACATGAATTTTGGGAAGTGAAGATAGATGAAGTAAATAGGGAGAAGACTTGGGAGTGCCAAGGAATTCCCGAATTGTAATCTCTCCATGTTGTTCGCGGTTATTCTAGGTTGGATGGTCATTGTATTGCGGTTAGAGAATTAACTTGTTTTTGCTTCCTTCCATTGTGTGTAGGGAAATTGGAGGTATTGTTTAAATAAAGCATATATTCAAAATTGGGAGTATCATACATTGAATGATAAGGAAGAAGTTGATGGAGAAACATAAAAGAATGTTGACTTCACATATCAAGGTCGAGGAGATACTCTGAGTGATGTCTTAAATGTTGGAGATAATTTCGCTATAAATGCAGAAGAAGGCAATTCAGAGGGTGTTGATTTCTATATATGGAAGTGCACGGTTAGTAAACAGGGTGCAACGCAGAATATATTAGATGCTTGGGGAAATGTTGTATCTACCGGGACATTCTACATCGAAGGTATTTTTTATGCAAGACTAGATGATTACGATTATGTGTATAGGCTATTAGAAAACAAACCAGTGGCGTACATGTACTCTCATTTGGTTAGGTGCATCAATGTCCCAATGTCGCAATATAATAGTTGCTCAGGTTTATACACAGTTAGTGCTAATGTGTATGAATGTATTTACAACAGTATGCCGTGGAATTTGTAGCTACAAGTAGCAATTACCAGTTTTCTTGTAAAACAAACAAAGCACATGCATTGCAAATAAACAGTTTAATGGACCTGTTTGGGAGTTTTTTTTTTATATAGTCTACTTTTTGTGCTTCTTTCTCAATAAAATTGTGTCTTTTTTATATATAGTTTTCTTTCTGATATACAGTTTAATAATATCGTTTAGGGTTCTTCTTTCTGAGATACAGATTTACTCAAGTGAACCATGTACAAGTTAAAATAGTTTGCATAATTTAAAGAAAAAGCACTATCTTGAAATCAACAATCCTGAACATACTCTTAAAATTACAAAGTAGATAAGTTACTCAAAACAAGCAATTTAATTCTTCATTGATTAATCTGTCATCAAATTACATATTTATAACATCCCATTGCCAATGTCTTCAAATCGCCTATAAACAGCTAAGCTCTTGCTAGTTAGTGGAACTTCTCTACATATATGATTTGCATACCGAGCTTAGTATGGAGTCCACAACCATGTAGCTAGTTGGCAACTCAATGTTTTCACCAAGTAGTGTTCAAGCATTTCATCGAGTAGAATAAGACAGCATCTGCGAATGTTGAAGTAATGCCGGAAATGTTCTGTATCCAGAATCAAGATATTGTCGGCATTATAATCTGGCCAAGTGGCCCAAAAATCAGAAAGTCTTTTGAATCTTGCAACATCCTTCTGCTCACAATTCTCTCGTGTCCACGGACCCTTGAAATGTTGTCGCCAATTCAGGAAGAATCTTTCTACACACTTCCACACATCTGTGTGTGGTTTTTCACTCCAAATAAACAAATCAAAGTATTGCACATCCCACTCCAAAAATTGATTTGCGTTGACGTGACGATTTTTGGCTACGGTGTGAAACCGAGTGAGACGAATAAACCAAGGATGTGCAACATTGCACGCGCACTTAACAAATAATCCCAAGGCCTAGTGACACTTGAGTTCATACAGAGGGGTGCAAGCAAGGTTTGAACCTTGCACCTCTAAGATACAAGATGTTTTGCCTTACCACCAGGACAACTATCATATAGTGTTGATTTTATGCATTTCCTTTTCATATATGAATTATAGACGAAACAACCATAGAAAACCATGTGCACAAAACCATGGTTCTAAACCCTTGGTTTTGTGCATGAAGAGAGTTATAAAAACCCTAGTGGAGCTTGTGTAAAGGGGGGCTCAATATATGATATCACCAACACCACTAACATCAATATAATTATATTCTTCTTTATCTTCTTCATATTTTTCTACTTCTCAAGTGTACAATCTTTCTTCTTCTTAAGTGAACAAATTTTATCCAAACTTACATTGATCGTCATCTCTTTGATAATTCCGTTGTCGTGAAGAAAACTGTCCACAAGCGGAATCGGTGCACCAGAGCGTAGGAACCGGCTCTTCATGCACGTGCGCCTTATGTTGTACATAGGAGATCCTAGGCGGGCAGATTCGGTAGGTAGGAAGTAAAGGGGGAAACGGCTCCTTCCTAGCCTATAAAAGGAGGGAGACGAGGAGGAGAAAAGGGATCGCGGAGAGTCGAGCACGAAGTGCTGTCGGTTTGCGTGCGAAGGCTTCTCTCTCTCTCTCTTTTTCTGGTTGCAAACGCCATAGCTTCCTTCTGTGCAGGTTTCGGGAGGCCCGCGCTACTCTGAGGAATGCCCGAGTGCTTCCGGCAGCACCTCCAACCTACTCATTCCCCTCTGTTCGTTTACGAGCAGGTATCGGCATCTGTTCGCCGGCCTGTTCGGTTGTAACCGACTTCGTGTTTTGTTGTCTTCGTGTTCTTGTTGTTTGTCTTGTCAATACATACATACTTTCGTGTCTTTCTGTGTCGCTGTCCCACTCGCGTCTTTGCGTCGAAGGGCCGTGTCCCTGTGAATCTACGCTCGCACGTAGTGGGTCTCTTTCTCTCTCTCTCTCTCTCTCTTACTCTTCGGTACAGGACCCCCGAGGTCCCGCCTCACTCCACGCATCCGCGAGGAATACCTCGACATATTTGGTGAACCCGACGTGAAGGAGGCGGCAGAAGAGCAGAAGATGAGGGGGTCGGATCTTGCAGAGGCCATGGCTTCGGCCGTGGATCGGATATTGAGCACACGCGAGGGCACCGATGCCCTCGACAGAGCCATTGAGGCGGTCGTCAGTACGATCGGCCGTTTCAGTGGAAAGGATGCTACGAAGTATTTGGCGTCCTACGGGGCAGAAATGCTGATGCGGGACATTCCGGAAGAGAGGCGTCTTGCCGGGTTCCCTCGAGTGGCGATGCCGAGCATCCATGCGGAGGTGCTCGAGGTACGGGCGGAGAGCCGTACCTGGGAGGAGTTCGAAGGCCGACTCCTAGAGAAATATGGGCTGGACGACGCGCTCCGGCTTTCGAAACGGGACTTCATGGAATGGGTGGAGTCCCCCGACAAAGGAAGAAACGCGTCGGCACTCCTCCGGGAGTTCGAAGAACGCTTTGCGCGCCTTTCGGCGCTTGACCGAACCATTCTGGATAAGAGCCGGGTCCTACTGTTCGTCAAGTCGGTGGACGAGCAGGACCGGGATCAAGTCGGCTCCTTGCTGGAAACTGAAGACGGGCTGACAACCGACTGGGCTGCGGTTAAGAGAGTCTGTGGCCGTTTCGACAAACGGCGAGAATGGGCTGACAACGGGGCGGCCGGTGCGGGCTCTGTTACAGCAAGGAGGCTTGAACCGGCACCGCAAGTGCGAAGGGAAGAAACCCGGGAATGGCTCAAAACCGGTCCGGCTTCGACCAGCATGGTCAATGGCTCGTCCGGAGGAGCAGCGCTAGAGGAGTTGACGCGGGCGATAAAGGATCTCCAGATCGCCCAGACTCGAAGGGAAGGCGGCGAACCGGCTCGTGACCGACGGCCGGCAACGGGGAACAGGTGCATGTGGTGCGACGAGGTCGGCCACATTCAGAAGGACTGCGGCGATTTCGCAGAGGCGTTGAGAAACCGGGTGGTGTACCTGTGGGAAGGCCGGGTGCACGGTGGCGACACCAGGAGGGCCCTGAGCCGAAACGACGGGCGAGGAGGTATGAAGAGACTGATGGAAGAGGCAGCGGCCCGACACGTGGAGGCCATCCACTACTCGGCGTCAGCCGGTATTCGGGTCGGGGGCAGCGAGGCCCGAAAGGAGAGTAAAGACGGTTTCTGGTCGGCAATGCTGGAAGGCCTCGCCGGCGCGTGGCTGAGGAAAGATGAAACGGACCGCGCTGAGAGACGGGTCCGGGAAATAACCGGGTGGAGCGATCCGGTCGAGGAGAAGACGGGCTTCGTAGAAGCCGCTTGCCAGAACTACGAGGCTCTGGTAGAAGAAAAACGAGTGGGGAAAGCCGGAGCGGCCGGGCCCTCACAACGGTACGAGACCCGATTCGGGCAACGACGGAACGATGCCGGTGGGCCCGGCCCGCAAGATAACCCCAGGAAGGGCGGGTACCGACTGGGGACAGAAATAGAAAGGACTACGGACCTACGAAAGGTCCTAGAAGAACGGATCCTCGACAGCAAAGTGGAGCTGTCATTACGGGAGGTGCTAGGGATCGCCAAGAAGGAGTTCCACGACTCCATTGTAGACTTGGTGAAACGGAAGAGACTGTCGACGGAGACGGAACCGGAAAGACCGGTGGAGGTGCGGACGACGCACATCGACGACTCGGCGCTGGAAGATGAGTGGGCGGAGAGCCACTATTCGAGGCCACACTGGGCCCGAGTGACCACGGAGACCCCGGTAAAGATCGGAGATGTTCAGGAACCGGTGGTGGCATTGGTGGACCACGGTTCGGAAATAAACCTGATGTCCATGGACTTCTATAAGAAGGGAAAGTGGCCGATCAACACTAGGCACGGGTGGAAGATACGGGCGGCGACGCGCGCCACCGAGGAACTGCACGGGGCCTGCCCGAATGTGCGAGTAAAGATCGGCGACGTCGAGATTGACCAGCACTTCTTCGTACAGGAGACGTCCTCGCATCCGGTCATATTAGGGGAACCATACATCACGACGGCGAGAATGGAGACCAAGGTGCTGGACAACGGTTTGGCCTACGCGAGGGTCAAAAGCCAGGACGGGCGCCATTCGGTGCAATTTCTGACGGTGCGGCCGAACCACGAGAGAAACCGCGAATCCCTCGGTGGCGAGAGCCGGGAGGATTTTTAGAGAGGGCTGCCAAGGCGTGGGGCCAAGACAGCCCGGACACTCGGAAAAGACCCCACGACTGTACGATAGGTAGGGGATTTTGCTTCTCCGACAATGGAGGGTGTATGATAGTCGGCACCGTCGGCCGAGAAAAGACAAGGGCGGAAGTGCGACTTCGAGCGTGCGGAGTTCTCGGCCCGGACGAGGAAATCAGCGGAGCCGTGGAGGCGGTCTCCTTCGATGACACCTTGGGAATGCTAAGGAAGGTAGCCGGAGAAGGCCTTAACGAAGACCGGACGATACCGGTATGCTCCGAAGAGATGTACGAAGTCATCGCGAACTTTAGTCGGGGGCTCGGGTCGGATCGGACGGCCCGAGTTAGCACGAGGTACAAGACTGTGGACCGAAAGGTAAGGCCAGTCGCGGCACCCTTGCCGAAGGGCAGCGAGTCCCGAATCAGAGGGGTGGCGTCGGACCCCAGTTTACGAGATCCGGCCTGCATAGGACACACCTTCACCGACGGAACGCTCCGGGAGCTCAAAATCGGTGGGGGCGGGTTCCTACTGCCGGCGGAGGAAGACCAGTTTCGGAGAATGCTCGGAAGGCACGGGAAAGCCTTTGCATTCTCACGGAAGAGATCGGGTGCGTAGACCCGACGATCGTGGAGCCGATGGTGATATTCACGGTACCGCATGTACCTTGGAATCTCAAGCCGATTCCAGTACCGAGAGCTCACATCCCGAAGTTGATGGAGCTATTGAGGCAGAAAGTCGATATGGGTATTCTCGAACCGTCGAGCGCGCCATACTCGAACCGATGGTTCACCGTACCAAAGAAAAATGGAACATTGCGCTTCATTCAGGACCTACAGCCGGTCAACAGAGTGACCATCCGGAACGCAGGAATCGGACCGACCATAGACAAGTTCGCGGAGGCCTTCGCCGGAAGGTCGATTTACTCGGTCGGTGATCTGTACTCAGGGTACGACCAGTTCCAGCTAGCCGGGGAGAGCAGAGACATTACGACGATGCGAACTCCCCTCGGCCTAGTGCGAATGTGTACCCTGCCACAAGGAGGGACCAACTCGGTGGCCCACATGGTGAATGCAATGAACAAAGTACTGAGGGATTGCATCCCGGACATCACCATGCTGTTTCTAGACGACATCCCCATCAAGGGGTGCCCGGTGGAAGAGAAGGACGAGGCACTCGGGCCGGACGGATGCCGGCGATTCGTAGCAACACACATCGACGACTGCGAGAAGGTGCTACAAAGGCTAGAGGATGCGAGGCTCACCTTCTCCGGGGAGAAATCGGCCTTCGGGCAATCAGAAATCCTGGTGGTCGGGCATCTATGTGGACCATATGGCCGGAAGCCGTCTCCGGCAAAGGTAGAAGCCATCTCCGCGATGAAGACCGACTGTAGCTCGGTTACGGAAGTTCGGAGGTTCCTGGGGGCATGCGCGTTCTGCCACATATGGATCCCGCATTACGCCCACGTTGCGGAGCCACTATACGGGTTGCTGAAGAAGGGGCAAAGATTCGAGTGGCGAGACGAGCACACGGGGTCGGTCCGGAAGCTGAAGGAAGCTCTTGCGGCAGCACCGGCGCTCCGGAAGGCTGTCTACGAGAAGGGTACCCCGGTATACATAACGGTGGAAACGAGCCCGACCGGGATCGGATAGGTCGTCAACCAAGAAGACGAGGACGGCACCCGGTTCCCGATCCGATTCGGCGCTAAGGTCCTCAGTGAGCGACAGCGAGGGTACGCCCAGGTTAAACGCGAACTCTAGGGTATCGTTTCGGCGGTAAAGGCGGACAAAGACTACCTGATCGGGACAGAAGTGATTATCGAGACGGATTGCCTGCCGATTCTCGGCATGGTTTCCGGATGCGCGACACTGGACCTGGCGATGCTCAGGTGGATAGCGTACATCAAGTCCCTGGACCCGGAGATACGACACATTTCCGGAAAAGACAACGCCATGGCCGACATGCTTTCGAGGGCGAGGTTTGATGACGAGGGCGGCATGGTTTCGGAGGACGAAGAAGTCGGCGTGGACTTCTTCGAGGCGGCGTACGTGACGACCGATGGGACGAGCACTCCGGCACTTAACGACTTCGACGAGAGCAAGTACGACGGAGAGTGGCTCCAGATCGGTGGATTCTTGAGGACAATGACGCCGGATGCGTCATGGACGAAGGACGAGGCCAACCGGATCTGGGAGAAAGCTTACCGATTCTTTCTCCGGGACGGATACTTATGGAAGCACCCGAAGAAGAGGGACGACGCTCCGCTCCGGGTGGTGGCGATGAAGGAAGAACAGGAGGAGCTACTGACGGCCTACCACGACAGCCCTTGGGCTGGACACCGTGGAACCTGGGCCACGTTCGAGAAGATAAAGGGGAAGTACTGGTGGCCAGGACTGTACCGGGACGTGCATCGATTCGTGACAACTTGCGAGAGCTGTCAGATGCACTCCATAGTCCGACACCGGGACGAACTTCACCCTACGTACCCTCCGACCATCCACTTCAAATGGATGGTAGACCTGGTCACGATGCCGATAGGAGTAGGACAGATGCGGTATCTGGTCCTGGCTCGGGAAGATCTAACGAACCAGGTGGAAGGCCGGGCCCTTCAGAACAAAACGGCTGCAGCCGTATGTCGGTTCCTGCTCGAGGACGTAATATGCCGGTACGGGTGCGTCGGGAAGATCGTGGCTGATCGCGGGGATTTGGACGCCGAAGAGGCCGAGGAGCTGTTCGACCGGTTAGGGGTCAAGCTCTCGCTTACCACTGCGTACAATCCAGAGGCAAATGGGAAGGTGGAGCGCGGACACGGACCGATCGTCAAGGCGTTAGTTCGGGCATGCGGAGGTCAAGTCGGGAACTGGCTGCGGCTACTGCCTTACGCGTTGTGGGCTGACCGGACTACGCACAGTTCGGTAACCGGATTCATGCCGGCAGAGCTCATGTTTGGGCAGAAGCCGATCATGCCGATCGAACGTAGGGTCTCCTCATGGGCAACCGTGGACTGGAGAGACGAGATGAGCCGGGAGGAACTGTTGACGGCGCGCATACAACAGCTCGAGCGGAGACCGGAGGACGTGGAGCAGGCTGCGGAAAAGCTTCGGGTGGCCAGGACGAGGAACAAATCCCGGTTCGACCGGACGCACCGGCTCCGACCGAAGAAGATCGAGGAAGGCGACTGGGTGCTAGTCTACGACAGCAGCCTCGACAACCAGCACCGAGCGACACGGAAATTCGCAAGAAGGTGGTTCGGGCCTTACGTGGTACAAAGCGCCAACGACAACGGGACGTACCATCTGGCGGAACTCGACGGCTCGAGAATGGCGGTACCGGTAGCTGGGAAGCGGATCAAGACGTTCAAGAAGCGTCACGACGACGAGCCGGATCCGGATAGCCTGGATCGGGACGACGGACGATCCAAAACCGAAGGACTGACGAGTGGGGCATAAAGGCTGGACCGGTTTTCTCCGTCCCAACTCGATTTGGCGCATGCCGGTGGATGCGCGGTTAGGTGGGGGTGGATGTCGTGAAGAAAACCGTCCACAAGCGGAATCGGTGCACCAGAGCGTAGGAACCGGCTCTTCATGCACGTGCGCCTTATGTTGTACATAGGAGATCCTAGGCGGGCAGATTCGGTAGGTAGGAAGTAAAGGGGGAAACGGCTCCTTCCTAGCCTATAAAAGGAGGGAGACGAGGAGGAGAAAAGGGATCGCGGAGAGTCGAGCACGAAGTGCTGTCGGTTTGCGTGCGAAGGCTTCTCTCTCTCTCTCTCTCTTTCTGGTTGCAAACGCCATAGCTTCCTTCTGTGTAGGTTTCGGGAGGCCCGCGCTGCTCTGAGGAATGCCCGAGTGCTTCCGGCAGCACCTCCAACCTACTCATTCCCCTCTGTGCGTTTACGAGCAGGTATCGACATCTGTTCGCCGGCCTGTTCGGTTGTAACCGACTTCGTGTTTTGTTGTCTTCGTGTTCTTGTTGTTTGTCTTGTCAATACATACATACTTTCGTGTCTTTCTGTGTCGCTGTCCCACTCGCGTCTTTGCGTCGAAGGGCCGTGTCCCTGTGAATCTACGCTCGCACGTAGTGGGTCTCTTTCTCTCTCTCTCTCTCTCTTACTCTTCGGTACAGGACCCCCGAGGTCCCGCCTCACTCCACGCATCCGCGAGGAATACCTCGACACCGCGAATGTCCTCCCCAGTCCAAGACCCCGGTGGTCGCTCGAGTAGCACACGCACACGCGAATCTTCGCGACATCATTTGGTGCACCCGACGTGAAGAGCAGCAGGGGAGGACGAAGATGGATGGTGAATATCTCATGGAGGCAATGTCAAAAAGGATGATGGAGTTTCTGAGAGAAGGGAAAAGATGAAATGAAGCCCAAGAAGCCATGGAGAGGGTAGTCGAGCAAGTGAGCTATTTCAACGGCGCTGAAGTCCAAAGTTTTCTAAAAGTCTACAATGCGGAGATGGATTCAAGAGGTGTGAATGAAGCTATGAGGTTGGAGTACTTTTGTCGGGTGGTGTCTCAACCGATCTTCAAAGATGTAAAAGAGCTTCTAGAAGCTCATGATTCGTGGGCGACTTTCGAGAAGGCTCTATTGGAGGAATATGGCTATGAGAGACTGAAGGGACGAGATTGACGCAACTTCGACCAATGGGTGACATTAGCAAAGAACCACCAAGGCGCGACACAAGCATTCGTAGACTTTGAGCATCATTTTTCTCAACTCTCGGAGTGGGAACAAAGATTGGTGGGGGTCGATAAGGTCCTTATGTTCGTGAAGTCAATTGATCGAATGGAAAGGATGGCCATCGGCCTCAAACTCGAAGAAGAGGACGGTGCAAATGGCCTCATCGAGGATTGGAGCAAAGTGGAAAGTGTATGCCAACTACACGATAAGGTGCGAGCGAGAATATCGACGACAACAAGACGGCCCATGAGGGACAATCGAAGACGGACGAGATGTAGCAACGCGCCACCAACAAAAGAAATGAAGCTTAAAAGGGAGACAAAACCAAGGCGAATGGTGATTGAGGAAGAAGAGACCGCCCAACAAATGTGGGTTAATGAAGTGGCCGATACAAAGGCTCAGGTTCGGTATGACAGTACCGAGAGAGAAGGTGTGAAACAAGTCACCTTCTTGTCTTACGAAGAAACGACGGCCAAGGAGGAGACCGATGACTCCAAGACGGCGAACGCCACTTCGAGGGAGGATAAATGTTTTGGAACACACATTGTGTACGAAACATCACGTGATGAAGGTGCAAGCATGAGAAAAGCTTGCATGGTCGAGGGAGATAAAGTGTTTGAGTCCGACGTGATTGAGGAGGTAGCCATGACAAACGACATCGAGTCGGAGGTGGCTATGGACGAGTCGACGACGGATAGCCATGTTGAGACTTTCTCCACACTTGTTCCAGAGACTTCAGCGGTTGCGCCCGTATGCCAACGTGAGACCGGAGAGATGGAAGGTGGTGACGGGAAGACGAAGGCCCAACACAAGGAGGAAGAAGATCGAGGACGAAAGGATATCCCCACACCTATTCTAGAGACTTCGGCGGTTGTGCACGTGTGCCAACGTGAGACCGGAGAGACGGAATGTGTCGACGGAAAAGCGGAGGACCGGAAGGGCGATGAGGAAGACAAGGTAAATGTGCATGAACGAAGGGATTCCTTCGCACTGGTTCCGGAGACTTCGGCACTCGAGACCGTGTGTCGACATAAGACTGAAGATAAAAGGAGGTGGTGGAGAGGAGAAAATATGGCTTGAGGCGAGCATACATGGAGGGAAGGATGTGGCCGACGAGGAGGCCAAGGATTTCGGCCCGAACGAAGGAAGATCCACATGAGAGCCGATTAACCGAGGCCGACCCGGCCGAAACCTGATTCGGCGGAAATCAATCGGATGATCCTGATCCAAAAGGGGGCCGACCCGGCCAGAATCAATTGGTCAGGCCTGACTTGGACAAATGCGGATGCAAATGAAGGCCAACCAAGCCGAGAAGCGATCAGCGGAGACCGATCTGGACAAGGGCAACACGAACGATCCAGAACACCCAATTGAAGACGGTGAGCGTGAGGAGTGGCCAGGAGTCTAATCGAAGGACACGCATGGTGGACAAAGGAAGAGTGTTCGGATCGACGACATTGTTCGGTAGATTGACTTCAACCGACCGGGGAAGAAGGTGTGAGTGCTGGATATGGTGGATCGGGTGGCTACGGTGATTCAGTTGGAAAGATTGGGCATACTCAAAGTGGAAGATGAAGTTAGATGAGGTCGAAGAGCGTGCGGAGGAACTCGGTTGATCACCGTTGCCAAAGATCTTACCTCTTCACCTTTCTCGACACATATCGGAGGATGTGCGGGTTTGGTGGGGGTGGATGTTGTGACGATTTTCGGCTATGGTGTGAAACCGAGTGAGACGAATAAACCAAGGATGTGCAATATTGCACATGCCCTTAGCAAATAAGCCTAAGGCCTAGTGGCACTTAAGTTCATACAGAGGGGTGCAAGCAAGGTTTGAACCTCCTCTAAGATACAAGATGTTTTGCCTTACCACTAGGACAACTATCATATAGTGTAGATTTTATGTATTTCTTTTTCATATACGAATTATAGAAGAAACAAAACCATGTGCACAAAACCATGGTTCTAAACCCATGGTTTTGTGCATGAAGAGAGCTATAAAAACCCTAGTGATATGTGATATCACCAACACCACTAACATCAATATAATTATATTCGTCTTTATCTTCTTCATATTTTTCTACTTCTCAAGTGTACAATCTTTCTTCTTCTCAAGTGAACAAATTTCATCCAATCTTACATTGATCGTCATCTCTTCGATAATTCCGCGAACGTCCTCCCCAGTCCAAGACCCCGATAGTCGCTCGAGTAGCACACACACGTGCGAATCTTCGCGACAACGTCCCTCCTTGGTGTCATATATTGCATAGTCATTAGGACTTTATCAAGCTCCAAGTTCAAGGCTCTTCTTTCGACTTCTAATGGTTTAGGTTTCCATTCCTGTAACTGAGCCTCGGTTACACCAATTACTGGTAGCACACGATCAACTTCAATCAACTCAGGTTCTATCAGCACAATTGGCGTCCTTGTCCTCTTCAAACCCCTGGTCAACTGTGTTGGGCTTGGCTTCACATTCTGGTGCTCTTCTATTGTTGACTTAGTCATTGGCTTGGTGCATGTACATATTGATCTGGTCGATATCAGCCCACTGGTTTCACATGTTGCATCTACTTGGAAAATCAGATCATTTGTGCAACATGCTTGATCAATTTGCGTGACCAGATCATTTGTGTCAGTTGCCACATCTACTTTCAAGATGTGGCCCTCTAAACACGCAACAACATCAACAATTTCCACACTACCATCGGCCTTAGGAGCATTAGATTCAAACCCGTTAGACTCTGTAACATCAGAAAAAACCAACATATTCACACTCACAAAGAAATTAACAATCTCACAAAACAACATAATGAACATGAAATATTTTCCATCATAGAACAACATGAACATAATTATCTTGGAGAAACATCATAGAGTTCCATTACATAATGTGGATCAAGCAACAACCAATCTGAGGTTTTACTTGTCCAAATAGATCATAGTAAAACTTCATAAAACCCTAGGAAAATCGCTAACAATCATATCCCACTAATAAGTATTTCACTCCAATTCAAGAGCCCCTTGACCGAGTAACTAGTCTTATCCCTGATCGTGGCCCCTTCTTCAGCCTTTTTCTAGCCGGTTGCCCATTTAGCCTTGCTTCTTTGATCCATTGTGCAAGTGTGTCCTCCTCCGACAACATTTCCATCACCTCGGCAACAGCTTGCACGTCAGCCGTGTCTTGTGCTAGCTTTTCTAGTAAAGTGGGATCTGTTTGGACATTATCAGTAGTTGGGCTCAGTGGGGTGGAATCAAGGTTTTGGGATTCGAAGAAATGTTGCATTAAGTGTTCAAAAACACTATTGTTGTGAACCTCAGATTTACATGTTGTTTCCAATGTTTCATGACTTTTCACATCGTTGCCTAATTTAGTACCATCTTCCAAACGAATAGGGTAGAGCTGATCTGAAGGAGATGTGATAGGAGGACTCTTACTTTCAGCCATGTAAGCAACTATCTCCTCATCGGTTGCAGAGTCATTAGCACTAGACACCTCATGCACCCTCCTTAATCGACAAGATTCTACAACAACAAGGTTGCTAATTAGCTACAACTTAGCTAACTAGCTATTCTTCTAGACTATGACAGTAGCTAATTAGCTACCACTAAGCTAATTTGCTACTTCACTTAGGTATGGTACTACCTAATTAGCTACCACTTCGCTAATTAGCTACTCTCTGTCAATATGGTAGCAACTAATTAGCTACTCTACTAAAGTATGGTAGTAGCTAATTAGCTACTCAAATAAAGTATGGTACTAGCTAATTAGCTACTATAGTAAACTATGGTAGTAGTTGATTAGCTACCACTTAGCTAATTAGCTACTCAACTAAAGTATGGGAGTAGCTAATTAGCTACTACACTAAAGTATGGTCCTAGCTAATTAGCCACTATAACTAAAGTATTATAGTAGCTAATTAGCTACCACTTAGCTAATTAGCTACTGTACTAAACTATGGTAGTAGCTAATTAGCTACTCAGCTAAAGTATGGTAGTAGCTAATTAGCTACCACTTAGATAATTAGCTACTATACTAAACTATGGTAGTAGTGTTGAGCGGCAAGCTCAACCGGATCCATATCGGCGAGCTGGTGAGCTGGATCAAGCAGTAACCGGAAGCCAAGTAGTAGCTAGTCTACTAGGAAGTTAATATCTCATAGTTAGTGTCAGACGCTCATGTGACCATTGAAGTACACCGTACTTCTACACCGTACTTCTATCAATCCGTATGGACTTGTATAAAAGTGTTCACTAAACACATATGATGTACAGACTGAATAGTATTTTTGAATTGAGTTTCTGTGTGCTCTCTCTCTCTGTCTCTCCCGTGTACTGTTAACCTCTCCATTAAATCCGTTTTCTGTTTTCCGTTTTCTATTGCTTCGGCGTGCTATTTGTTTCTACATGGTATCAGAGCATGAGGGTTGAGAACCTCTACAGCCGACATTCATTTTCGCAAAAAGAAAACCTAACCTATGTAAAGAACAAAAAAAACAAATGGATAGAGGAATGGCTAGCTCGCTCCCGGTGGAGAAGCTCGACAGATCCAACTACGCATCTTGGTCATACAAGGTGCACCAGTACCTGCTTGGGCATGGTTACTGGAGCTATATTGATGGAGCTAACGACACAGCACTTGATGCGGCACACAAGGACTTCCCGGTGTGGGAACAATCGGCAAGCAAAGTGATGTATTGCTTTGCGTCCAATGTCGGAGACCAACTGCTGAGCCACATCCGAGATGCCAAGACCCGGAAAGAGGCTTGGGGAAACCTGAAGAAGGTGTTCGCCACAAGCACTACAACCCAGAAGGTGCAACTCCGACAGGAGTTGAGCAATGTCCGATAGAAGGACATGTCGGTGGCTGACTACACGGCCCGAATCAAAGAGATCTGTGACTCGCTTGCCTCTATCAACGTCACAGTCATGTCAGTCTGCCTTGGGGGCCTGACGTCTAAGTTCCGAGCTTTCCGGACAATAGTATGTACAAGGGAGAATACGCCGTCATTTTTCGACTTACAGTCGATGCTCCTTGTAGAGGAGAACCACGCCGGTGCGTCAACAAGTGCAGCCACTGACAGTTGGATGTTGTACACGAAGGCAGATCGGCCCCGTGGGCGTGGTGGACGAGGTGGGTCGGCATGCAATGGAGGCGGTCGGCAAGGGCAAGACCGACGACACAGAGGCCGTGCCGACAACAGTTCTGGGACCTCCACAACCAGGGGGAGTCAAGGCGGCGCTGGAAGCCGACAAGAAAAATCCGCCACGGAATGCTGGTACTGTGGTAAAAAGGGCCACAGAGAAAGCGAGTGCTGGAAGAAGCGCGCCGATTCGGACAAATCCGGATCTGGCAGAGAGAACCGGCAATACTCGCACTATGTAGAAGGATTGGGAGTATCCAAAACCAGAAAAGTCAGTAAAGGGCCAGCCTTGGTGATGAAACATGAGGCTAACTTGATGAAGAAGACCACTTCCAAATCAGAGGAAGTGTGGTACATTGATTCCGGTGCATCGAACCACATGACGAGCCATAAACAGTGGTTCTCCTTCTTGGAGAAACCAGAACGACCAAGAGTCGTTGAAACCTGAGACGACACTCCACACCCAATCGTGCATATCGGAGAAGTCCCTTTGAGCCATGTCGGACAGAGGGGGAAGCTGATGAACATATAACACGTTCCGACTATCACGAAGAACCTGGTGTCGGTCAAACAGATCGTTGACCAGGGAATGCAGGTGCGGTTTATGCACCTTGGGTGCTTCATCGAGGAGGAGGGCCAAATCATTGCGCAAGGGCGTAGAGACGGGAGGATGTTCATCCTCGACACCAATGACGTCAACACCGCTTTGTTTGCAAAAGGGTAGAAGATCGAATCGGATATTGATCTTTGGCACAAGCGGATCAGCCACGTCAATTACCGAAAGCTTCAAGACCTACAAACGAAACAAGTTATTTTCGGTTTGCCGAAGTTCAGTGGCCGGAAGGCCCAAGTGTGTGAAGCCTGTCAACTCGGGAAGCAACACCGTCTTCCATTCCCCACCGAACGGAACCGGAGCCGTAACAAGCTCGACCTAATCCATTCGGATGTATGGGAGCCGGCACAAAGCGTTAGTCTTGGTGGGAGTCGATATTTCGTCTCCTTCATCGATGACTATAGCCGGCACACATGGATCTACCTGATTGAGCGGAAGAGCGAAGTATTCGAGTATTTCCGAAACCTGCAAAGCTTGGTTGAACGGGAAACTTAGAGGAAGATCAAGTGCCTGCGGTCGGATGGCGGAAAAGAGTACTTTTCCGGTCAATTCAATGGGTATCTGCAACAGATGGGAATTCGGCACGAATTCAGTTGCAGATATACGCCGGAGCAAAACGGTGTGGCCGAAAGGAAAAATCGGTCGATTGTGAACACAGCGAGGGCAATGCTGGAGGAGAAGAGCATGCCCCATTTCTACTGGGCAGAGGCCGTCTACATCCAAAACTGGATCGGTGACAAGGTGTTAGCTCACGAGCTTTATTTCGGGCGCAAGCTGAACTTGAGACACCTTCGGATATTCGGTAGCATTGCATATGTTCATGTACCGGATGAGAAGCGAAGGAAGCTAGATGCGGAGTCGGAGAAATGCATCCTAGTCGGCTACTCGCATGAGCAAAAGGGGAACAAGTGTTATAACCCCCGGACGAAGTAGGTTCGAGTTAGCCGGGATGTAGAGTTTGATGAAACGACATCATGGTATGCCTTACCTACTTCCGACCCCGACCCGATACCGGAGGATGAGGCTAATGAGCCTGAACCGATCTGGTTAGAAGACGAAGGGTTCGAGACTCAAGAAGAGAGTCCGGAATCGTTTCGGTTGAGCGGGCCGAATGAGAGACTGGGTCTGCCAGACCAGTCGGATGATGAACTGGCGAGTAGTGGAGACTCTGATGTGCTCTCCCCGCGCAAGGAACCAAGGAGACGGTTCACGCGCAAAGAGAAGGGGAAGAAGAAGATGCCAGGATACGAAACCGGCAATGCCAAGTTGGATCGGAGTGGATCCGACTCCGGAAAGCAAGATGGCGGATCTTCGGGAATGAAGACCGAACCAGGTAATGGTGCATTACGCCGTAAAGAGGTACAGATACAACGAGTACATGGTGCATCACTATGCGTACATTGTTAGGAAATAGGTCCCTCCGGATGGGAAACCGGATGTGGTGTACCCGGCAAGCGCCAAATGACGAGTACCCGACTACGGAAGACCCGGTGAGAACCGGATGACGGCAACCCGGCAAGAGCCTGATGATGCAGGCCCGGTGAGGAGTGCTCACCGGATGAAGGGACATATTCGTAAATATAAATTTGAGAGTTCATCGTGGCTATATTTGTAAATAGCCGAAAAGTCATATTAGTATAAATATGACTTAGGGAAAACAGAGAAGTAGGATGTTGTCATTCTTGTTGGTGCAAGAAGAGAGAGCGTGTAACAGTGTACAAAGAGAGAGAGAGAGAGAGAGAGAGAGAGAGAGAAAGAGGTCGTTGCCTCTGTTGTAACCGCCGCCTGTGGCGAAGATAGTGAGCACGAGGTCGTGCCTCCGTGAGCTCACTGTTGTACATTCTAACATAGTGATAGTTTGCAGCCTGTGGGCTGTCGTGGTTTTTTCCCTAGTTTGGGTTTTCCACGTAAACATCATGTGTACTCTTCTCTTCTTTGTGTCGTGCATTCTTTCCCCGATTTTCTGTGTATGTTTCTAAGCTCAGTTGTGGCCAAGCGTTGCGCATAGGGAGCGTGAGTTCCTGTCATACATGACCAAGGTGGCGGAGGTGCGTGAGGTGGAAAGCTACACAGAAGCGGCAAAGGACGCACATTGGCGTGCCACTATGGAAGAAGAAATGCAGGCACTTGATGCCAATGACACATGGGACCTAGTTCACCCTCCCCGACATTATAACCCGATCGGATGCAAGTGGGTGTACAAGGTAAAGTACAATGCCGACGGTTCAACTAACTGGTACAAGGCCTGGTTAGTGGCGAAGGGATACGCGCAGACTCACGGAATCAACTATGACAAGACCTTCGCTCCGGTGGCGAAGATGACGACGGTTCATGTAGTACTAGCAGTTGTTGTGCCAAGGGGGTGGCATCTTCATCAAAAGGATGTGAAGAATGCCTTTCTTCAAGGCGATCTTGAAGAACGGGTCTACATGATTCAACTCCCCAGTTTTCAATCGGAGATAAACAAGTCGGCAGTATGCCGGCTGAAGAAGTCACTTTATGGCCTGAAGCAAGCCCCTCGAGCTTGGAATGCGAAGATCATGCACCGGTTGCGTAAGATGGGGTTTACGGCCTCCAATTCTGACTCTTTGTTGTTCATCCGGCAAGGTCCGGTTTGCATCTTGTTGTATGTTGATGATCTAGTCATCACCGGACCCGGACTCGATGAAATCAGCCGAGTCAAGTCCTAGCTGTCGGACGCATTTGAGATGAAGGACCTGGGGGACCTTCACTATTTCCTTGGGATCGAGGTGATCCGAACCCCCGACGGCATATTGCTCTCACAAAGACACTACGTGTTGAATATGTTGTACAAGTTCGGCATGACGGAATGCCGACCAATCTCCACACCCCTAGACCGGAACCAGAAGCACCGTCTCAACTCCGGACCGGCCTGCGATGAGAAGCGGTTCCAACAAATCGTCGGAAGCCTCATATATTTTACAATCACCCGACCCGACATCAATTATCCGGTTGGCGTGATCAGCCAATATATGCAGAAGCCGACCGTGGAGCACCTTTTGTGTGCGCATCGAATTTTGCGATATGTGAGCGGCACGAAGGACCGGGGACTGTTATACCGGCATGGTATAACCGAAGAGCTAGTCGGCTACACCGATGCCGACTGGGCCGGCGATGCATTGGATCGCCGATCCACCTCCGGCTATATGTTTTACCTTGGTAGTGCAGCTGTTGCATGGAGTAGTAAAAAGCAGCCAACAGTGGCCCTCTCGAGCACTGAGGCTGAATACCGGGGCGCTACCGTTGCCACCTGTGAAGCCATTTGGCTTCGGCGACTGCTGCAAGACCTGCATATCGAGGTGTCGACCCCGGTCCTGATCTACTGCAACAACATAGGCAACATACAACTCGCCAAGAACCCTGTATTCCATGCTCGCACAAAGCATATAGAAGTGCACTACCACTTCGTGCGTGAGCGTGTCCTGAGCAGTGAAGTCAAACTTCGGTATGTTCATACGGATCGGCAAGTTGCCCACATCTTCACTAAACCGCTCGGATCGGACAAGTTGCAGTAGTTCACCGAAATGCTTGGTGTTCAGAATCTCGATGTGCCAATCTTGAGGGGGAGAATGGGCAAAGACACTAGAATGGGCAAAGGCAAAGAAACTACCGATTGCGCCGGCGAGGGAAGAACCGACAAAGGGGGAGATAAGAAGAAGAAAGGAGCCGAGTCGACAAAGTTGACACATCCGAACAAGTCAGAACAAGAGGCAACGACGGCAAAGTCAAGAAGAACAGAGCCGATTGGAAGGAGAAGGTCAACACCCGGACATGGTCCGATGTGGTGGAGGGCTTGGAACCGGAAGACGAATCGGGAGCAATCGATTCGGAAAAGAGCTGGAACGAATCGGAGACAGCTGATTCGGCTCAACAGACGGATTTGGAAGAACCGGATCAATTCAAGGCCAAGAGGATGAGATGGCAGCAAAAGTCGACACCAACACGAAGGAATCGGCGGGTCGACAAGCGCCGAAGTCATGGCAGCAAGGGAGCTGATTTGGGCCTGTTGAGCAGACAAGCCGACCGAGGAGGTCGAGATGCGCAAAAATAGAAGAGCCATGGCAAATGGGACTAGACCGGACGAGGAGCGCGAGCAAGGCGGAGTGACGTCAGAAGGAGCCGGGTGGAAGGACCAGCTGCCATGGAGATTGACACTACGATCCGACCTCAAGTTGAGCTTGAGGGGGAGTGTTGAGCGGCAAGCTCAACCAGATCCGGATCGGCATCCGAAAGGATGAGCCAGATCAGCGAGCCGGTGAGCTGGGGAGCCAGTTAGCTGGATCAAGCAGTAACCAGAAGCCAAGTAGCAGCTAGTCTACTAGGGAATTAATATCTCGTAGTTAGTGTCAAACTCTTGTGTGAGCATTGAAGTACATTGTACTTCTGTCAGTCCGTATGGACTTGTATAAAAGTGTTCACTAAATACATACGATGTACAGACTGAGTAGTATTTTTTAATTGAGTTTTTGTGTGCTCTCTCTCTCTCCTGCGTACTGCTAAGCTCTCCATTAAACCTGTTTTCTGTTTTCTATTGCTTCCGCATGCTATTTGTTTCTACAAGTAGCTAATTAGCTACTGAGCTAAAGTATGGTAGTAGCTAATTAGCTACCACTTAGCTAATTAGTTACTCAACAAAATGAGAGGAATAGCACGGAATATTGCTCGGCCACAACCGAGTCTTGAATCACTTCTATGAGAATGAAACATAGAAATTGGAAATGTAGAGTACACAAAGGAAATACAAAGAATGTTTACGTGGAGAGCCCAAATAAGGAAAAACCACGGGAGCCCATGGACTCCAACTATCACCGTGGGAGAAAGGTACAATCAAAGACTCGTAGGCAATGACCTCAAGCTCTGTATCTTCGCCAACCAGTAGTTACAATAGAGTATCTCTCTGTATCTCACACACTCTTTCTCTCTCGATGTCTCTGTACAACAGTTACAACAGTATGACAACTACAACATTTGCGTCATACATAAAGTGATTGCCCTAAGTCATATTTATACTTATATGAAGTTAGGGCTATTTACAAATATATCCTGAATAGGCTTACTCAAAAAACATATTTACATATATGTCTCTCTTCTAGTTCTCACTGGCTCTCTTCCGATTCTCACCGGGTCTCCTCCGATTTCCGGATCTCTTCCGGTTCTCACTGGGTCCTCTTCATTCATCACCGGATCCCATCCGGAGAGACTAACTTCTCAACAATCTCCCCCTTCACTCCGGCATGGGATTTCTTGTCAGCCCAATTCGCTTTCGACACGTGTCTAGCTTGTCGGTTGTCATCACCTTGGTCAACATGTCCGACCCGTTCTCCGTGTGGATCTTCGTCAACACAAACTCTTGATGTTTTACTCTCTCCCAGATCGAGTGGTACCTCAGTTGGATATGTTTCGACTGGGAATGGTAGGAAACGTTCTTTGCAAGGTGGATGGCACTTTGACTGTCATAGTAGAGTTGGTATTCCTCCTGTTGGATCCCTAACTCTCCAATAAAGTCCTTCATCCAGATTATGTGCTTGCCGGCTTCCACAGTTGCCATGTACTCCGCCTCCGTGGTTGACAATGCAACCGTCTTCTACAGCCTCGACTACCATGAAACATATCTGGATGTAGACCGACTGGTATCTGTATCAGCCGACATATCCGAATCCGTGAATCCGTCAAATTGGGGATTACTAGAGCTGAACCGAAGGCACATACTCAAGGTGTCTTTCAAGTACCAGAGTATCCACTTGACTGCGTTCTAGTGCTCTTTGCCGGGATTGCTCATGAACCGACTCACCACTCCGACTGCATATCCGATATCCGGCAAGGTACATACCATCGCGTACATCAAGATCCCGATGGCAGAAGCATATGGTATCTTCATCATATCCGTCTTCTCTACCTTTGTCCTTGGGCTTTGTTTCCTGGATAGCTTGTAGTTTGCCAGAAGTGTCGATTCGACCGGTTTCGCCTCCGACATGTTGAACCTTTGAAGCACCTTTGTCACGTACTTCTCATGTGACAACCACAATAGTTTCTTTGAACGGTCCCAGATGATGTGCATTCCCAATATCTGTCTTGCCGGACCCAAGTCTTTCATTGAGAAGGTCCGGTTCAGAGCCTTCTTCAGCATCCGGATCTTGCCTTGGTCTCGTCCAACGATCAACATATCATCCACATATAGGAGGAGTAACAAGAAATCTCCTCCATCGAATTTCTTCACAAACACGCAGTGATCGGCCTACGTCTTGTGGTACCCTTGGTCGTTCATGAGGGAGTCGAACTTCCAGTACCATTGCCGGGGAGCTTGTTTAAGTCCGTAAAGGCTCTTCTTCAGCCGGCACACCAGGTGCTCCTTCACTTTCCTTTCAAATCCTTCCGGTTGATGCATGTAGATCTCTTCTTCGAGGTCACCATGGAGGAATGCCGTCTTGACGTCCAGTTGCTCTACGTCGAGGTCCATGCTTGACGCTATGCCCAATACCGTTAGGATGGATGTCATCTTTACTACCGGGGCAAAGATCTCATCGAAATCCACTCCTTTCTTCTGCTGGAAGCCCTTCACCACGATTCGGGCCTTATACCTGGGTGGATTTCCTACATCTCCCGGTTTGAACTTGTACACCCACTTGTTCGGGAGTGCTCTCTTCCCTTTCGGCAACTCTGTCAGTTCATATGTGTGGTTCTCATGCAGGGAATCTATCTCATCCTGCATGGCAGTCAACCACTTGTGGCTGTGGGTGTCTAGTTTTGCTTCTTCGAAGCTTTCCGGCTCCCCATCATTGGTTAGCAACACATGCTCTGCATCCGGAAATCTCCGGGGGGATATTCTCTCTCAAAATGGATATCTCCGTCCTTGGTTTCCGACTGCCGGTTCCTCCGTTTGTTCCGAATCCGAATTCGATTTGGGATCTTGTCCGGTTCTAGTGTCTTCTTCTTCTTTAGTTAGTTCGGTTTCTTGTCCATATCCAGCCGGTTCATCGAGTGTCATCCGGTTACCGGCCAGCGTCCGGTTTTCAACCGGGTAAGTCGTTGTGTCCTCAAGCCGGTTTTCATGAATGATCCGAAGTTAATCACCTTCTTCTCCGACTCCCAGTCGGCAATGGTGTTGTCTTCCATAAAGACTATGTCCCGACTCCGGAACACCTTCTTGTCGACCAGATCCCACACCCGGTAACCGAACACATCATCGTCGTATCCAAGGAATATGTGTGGCTTGGACTTCGGATCCAACTTTGCTGTCTTGGCCTTTGCAACATGCACATATGCGAGACACCCGAACACCTTCAGATGCCGGTAAGATACATCTTTACTAGTCCATACTTTCTGAGGTGAGTCTCCTTTCAAGAGGGTGATCTGTTTATCACATAGGTCGCCGTCATCAGCGCCTCAGCCCAAAACGTCTTGGGTAACTTTGCATGTGCTAGCATGCTCTGGAATCTCTCCATTATGGTCCGGTTCATCCTTTCGGCCAGCCCATTTAGTTCCGGCGTCTTCGGCACGGTAATTTGAGCCGGATTCCCTTCGACCGACAGTACTCCTCGAACTGGCCCCGGTATTCTCCTCCGTTATCTGCTCGAACTACCTTCAGCTTCCGGCCAATTTCTCTTTCCACTCTTGCGTGGAGTTCCTTCAAGACGGATAACACCTAATCCTTCGTCTTCAGTGGTGAGACCCACAACTTCCGGCTGTGGTCATTTATGAACATCACGAAGTATTGCGCTCCGGCATGTGACTTCGTGTCCACTTGACACACATCAGTATGCACCAACTCCAGTGGTGCATTCCGTCTCATCGGTGGCCTTGATTGGAAGGAGATTCAGTTTTCCTTGCCGTCCAAGCAATCGGTGCACTTCTCAAGTTGTACTTCCTTCACTAGAATGAGGTTGTCTTCGGCAAGCCTCTTCATCCCCTTCTCACTCATGTGACACAGTCTTTTGTGCCACGACTCACTGGCAGTGTCAGATGCTACGTTCACTTCTTCCCGGCATAACTGGGCATTCATCAAGTACAGTGTGTTGACCTTCCGGGCTCGAGCCACTATTAGGCTCCCTTTGCAGAACTTCATGACTCCGTTTCGGATGCTACCCATGTAGCCTTCATCATCTAACCGGCTGGTTGATATCAGGTTCAGTCGAACCTCCAGAATGTGTTAGACATCCTTCATCAGCAACTTGCATCCAATTGGTGTTGTCAACAACACATCTCCTATGCCAATAATTCGGCATGTACCTTCATTCCCCATCTGGACACAACCATGATCAACGACTGTGTAGGATGAGAAGCATTTCCGATCCGGTGTCAGGTGGAACGACGCTCCGGAATCGACAACCCATGTTATCTCATCACCGACAAGGTTTAACTCATTCTCCTCAGTAATGAGCATCAGTTCCTCTTCACTTGTCGCGATCGCCGACGTTCCTTTCCGGTCTGAACTCTTCTTCGAATTGGTAGGGCCGGTTTCTTTCTCCTTTCGGAAATGCCGGCAATTCTTCTGGAAATGTCCCGGCTTCCTGCAATAGAAGCACGTGAGCCTCTCCCTTGATTTCGACCTCGTCCCCAATTTGTCTCGGTTTTGGGGACTCCGATACCGGCCTCTTCCCCGGTTGTGGTCATCATCCATGACCAGTGCCTTCGGATCAATTCTGAACTCCTGGTCCTTCCGGTGAGCTTCTTCATCTAGCAGACTTGATTTTACCCTTGCTAGGGACAACTGTTTTCCTTCCGGCCCGGCGTTGCCCAATGTGACAACCAACGTCTCCCAGCTATCCGGGAGGGAACTGAGCAGGAGCAATACGAGCTCATCGGCGAGAGGTACTTCCAACGAGGTTGCTTGATGTATTAGCCCTTGGAAGATATTCATGTGCTCCGCCATACTGGAGTCGTCTTGGTACCAGAGCCTCACTAGCTTCCAGAAGACTGAAACCCGGTTAACAACATTTTTGTTCTGGAACATGATGCCGATCTTCTCCCAGAGTTCACAAGCCTTACTTTCCTCATTGAAGTTGTTGTACAAGCTCATGTCAATGAAGCACCGGATGTATGCCATCATCTTCATGTGCATCACCTCCCACACTATGGCGTCGATCTTATCTGGTTTCTTGTCCCCGAACTGAACCGGCAACCAAAGATCTTTGACCACCAGCATATCCCTCATCTTCGACTTCAACACTGAGTAGTTGGATCCGGTGAGCTTGAACATGCCATCGAATGATTCTTCCATTTTCTGTGTTGTTCGCTCTAATACCGAGTCTTGAATCACTTCTATGAGAATGAAACATAGAAATGGGAAATGGAGAGTACATAAAGGAAATACACAAAATGTTTACATGGAAAACCCGAATAGGGAAAAACCACGGGAGCCCACAAACCCAACTATCACTATGGGAGAAAGGTACAATTAGAGACTCGTGGGCAATGACCTCGAGCTCTGTATCTTCGCCAACTGGTGGTTACAACAGAGTATCTCTCTGTATCTCACACACTCTCTCGCTGTACAACAGTTACAATAGTATGACAACTACAACCTTTGCTTCATACATAAAGTGATTGCCCTAAGTCATATTTATACTTATATGAAGTTACGGCTATTTACAAATATAGCCTGAATAGGCTTACTCAAAAAACATATTTACAGATATGTCTCTCTTTCGGTTCTCACCGGGTCTCCTTCGGTTTCCGGATCTCTTTTGGTTCTCACCGAGTCTCCTCCGGTTTCCGGATCTCTTCCGGTTCTCACCGGGTCCTCTTCATTCATCACCGGATCCCATTCAGAGAGACTAACTTCTCAACACTAAATTGTGGTAGTAGATAATTAGCTATTGTTTTCAACTATGGTAGCAACTAAGTAGCTACCACTTAGGTACTTAGTTACTCAACTAAACTATGGTAGTAGCTAATTAGCTACTTAGCTAATGTATGGTAGTAGCTAATTAGCTATTACTTAGCCCAAGATCATCAAAACTGCTCCCATAAAAATGTCTTCCCAATATCAATAAATTGTCATGCAATATCGATTCCTTCTTGGATAAGAAGCAATCAATATGTTGTAGTTTCCACACTGTATACGGCTTACCTAATTAGCAAAGATGGAACTAATTAGCTACACTATGGTCACAAGCAACAATTTTACTTGTTAGTTTTCTCTACTCATCTGGGAGTGTTGTACTACAATCCCCCAAACAGAATGCACCAATGCGACAAGCATATTGAAAACAAACGATATGGTATGTGTGTTATGATGGTTGTAGGTGAACCAACAGAGTAGCAGATTTGTGCTCTACACGTAATCCACAAGCAATGCAACGTGCTTGAACAATCAATATATCGTTTCTTGGTTCTCCTACATTTGGTAAGGGAGCAAGAATGTTCAGGTCCAATTCTTGTTTCCTCCTTACCATCCCCTCCACAAAATGTAGCTGCTTCTTAAGGCAGCTAACTAATCGTTCTTGACGGGAGTATTGTTCCTTCAACGCAACTGAGAAATTTACCGATTAATTATTTCTTAATGAGGAAGATACAACAACAAGAAACATGAATCATTAACTTACTTGTAGCTTGTCCAAATTGTAATCTGCGATAGTATTTAAACCTAGAAGGTCCAAGTTCATTGAAAGAACCTGGATCTCTGTCTGCAGTTGAATTTTCCGTTGGGGATCTAGCGACCCCTCAATTTCAAGATCATGTTGAGCAACCTGTTCCAGATAACGCCTCAATAGCATATTTTCATGTACAAGTTATTTATAACATATTACATACTAGCAAAACAATAGGTACTTGAATCTTATTTCTGATTTTTGTAACTGCCAAAGTGACTTTGCTCTCCATCCCAACAACCAATGCTGCTTTCTCTAAATCAGTCTTAAAAAACTCCAATGTCTCACAGGCTTAATGGACATTTTTTAGCATATAGCTAATCAATGTCTCACCTGTATCATCCACATTGGCTTTCATTGTGTGTCGGTGTAGCGTATACTTCTGGGTTTGTTGGGAGTCGACAGTTGCATCATCAACGACCATGCTCCAAAATCTTGCCATTTTTTGTTGCAAGCTCCCCATCTTCCGACATCTTTTTATCGATGCCTCACCATAAATTGTCCAAGCTACCCTGTACATTTCAGGGTCACAAGATTCCTTCGTTGTTTTGCAATACTCATATGCAAAAGCTCTGGCAAATGAAACGAACAACTCGTTGTTGACCGGGATCTCTTGATGTACTTTTTGGTGCAGTCTCATGCAGTCATCGTACAAGTCCGGTCGTACATGCTTGACCTTGACCTTGCCTTTTACTCTAGGCACTTTATATACTGACATCTAGTCTACATCACTAATCAATCTATCTGTTAGAACAGCAGGGTCAATACCCTCGAGCGACAGACCATATATGTTGTGAAAGTCCTCATTCATCTCGCAAAATTTTGCGAAGTTCATCACTCTAGGATAGGGAGGAACGAGCCACCTGAAATAGAAAATCAGTAATTAGAATTAGTGCAAAAACAGAATTTTTAATGTGAATTTGGTGCAAAATTACAGCACTTTGAGACAGTAATCTGAAATTTGTAATCTGTCCTTTTCAACATGTATCAGAAATCAACCACTTAAAAAAACAGGAACCCTAAACATAATTTGTCATGAGAATTGGTGCAAAATTACAACACATTGCGACAATAATCTGAAATTTGTAATCAGAAACCCTAAACCACTTAAGGGAAAAACAAACCCTAATCATCGCTAAAGGCAGAAATCAACTGTACTACGAAATTCTGTCAATCAGAAACACACCTATTGCTACACCCCAATCTTCGCGACATCCCTATTTGGGACTCCAACGACTTCGCCCTATTCGATTTTTGGGAAAGATGAACAGGCACCATAGTTATAGACAACTATTAGAAAGGAAAAATAAAATAAAATTTAATATGTAACTAATACATACCTGGACGAGCATCGACTTGATTGTGTGTTGTAGCTTTGAAGGTGCAATGTCGATCTCAGAGTTTTTGTACTACTGCGGGAGCTTCATTTGCGTTCATGCTCAGAGTACTCCATCAGTTTGGAGTTCAAACTCGAACTGAGGAATTTGATGACAATCAAGTCAACCTTAGATGATGGCACTATTCCCCATGTTCCACTATGTCAGAAACCAAAGTTCAAATATTTGAGTATTCTCATAAATTAAATGACATGTATTTAACTAATAAAACATTAAATTTCGTAAACCATCCTTATGATTTTCCCACAAAAAACTAGCTAAACAAATAGCTAATTAGCAGTGGCCATTTTAGTAGCTAATTTTCTATAATAGTGTTTCCACTCGCATGCTTTTACCCTATAATCTGTTTTAATCGATTAAGGGTCTTTCTTTCTCCTCTAATTGTTTCCCGTGTCGCTCCATTCACGACCGAGCCGGTCGACCTCTGTGCTTGACGACACGCTCTCTTGGTCTCTCTCTCTTGCTTCTTTTCGCCCTTCTCTCACGCTCCTTGGTTCAGGACCCCCGGGGTCCCGCCTTCGTTTCTTACACGTACGAGTAGTTACGCGACAACGTAATATAAAGTTTCTTGCTTTAGAGCTCTCTCTCTCTCTCTCTCTCTCAGTCTCTTGTCTCATGTGCGCGCACACACACACACATTGTTTACAATTATGTAACGTTAATCGATGACTTCTCTAGGCATGCTTGGATTTACCTCATGCGGTAGAAGAGTGAACTGTTCTTGCACTTCGAGAAATTCAAAAACAAAGTCGAAAAGGCAACCGGTCGACATGTATTATGTCTTCGACCAGACGGTGGCAAACAGTGCTTCTCCGACGCCTTCACAACATATCTTTGACAAGAAGGAATATGGCGGGAGTTTACTTGCCGACACACACCTCAACAGAACGGAGTAGTTGAACGAAAGAACCAACACATACTCGAGGTGGCAAGGGCGATGATGAATGAGAAACATCTGCCAAAACCGTACTGGGCTAAAGCGGCGAACATGGCTGTCTATGTAATGAAACACTGCACAACATCTAGAGTGCATGATATTACCCCCCACAAGAGGCTCCATGGATCTATCCCACGTTAGGATATGTTGCATACGTACATATTCCCAATGAAAAGTGGCAAAAGCTCGATCCAAAATCGGAGAAGTGTATATTCGAGGGGTACTCGCTCGAATAAGTTCTTCAACCCCTCTACCAAGAAGGTACGAGTGAGTAGGGATGTCGTATTTGACGAATCGGCATCCTGGTACTTAGCCGAATCAACTCCATAGAAGTGCTTCAACCCCTCTACCAAGAAGGTACGAGTGAGTAGGGATGGACGAATCGGCATCCTGGTACTCAGCCGAGTCAACTCCATCCGATCCAATCAAAACCTATTTCAACATAGACTCGGAGGAGTTTGATCGTATAAGGCTCACAAAAGAGGAAATTCCAATCTTAACCAGACTCAGTGAACCACACGCGCCATCAAGCAACCACAACATGTCACAGCCAAGTCCAAAATCGGAAAAAAGGAAGGCCAAAATTTCTGAGTACGAAGACTTAGATGGAAACGATTTGACTCATTCCCTCGACAATGTATATGGTGGATTGGATGTGCCTATCATGAGGAGACTAGGAGCCAAGAAAGTGTTCACCAAGATAAGTGAACAACCACGTCGGTCCACCCGAGAGAAGAACGCAGTCAACCGATTGGGCTATAATGACTACATGGCGTATCATTATGCCTTTATGGCGACAATTAGGGAGCTGGAAAACTTTTCTGAAGCTACTAAGGACCCGCAATGGGTCGAAGCGATGAATGAGGAGATGCAATCACTCTCCAAAAACGAGACATGGGATCTCGTCCCCTCTTCACCGCATAAAAAGACAATCCGATACCGATGGATATTCAAGGTGAAGCACAATACCGACGGCACCGTCAATCGGTTTAAGGCCCATCTTGTGGCAAAAGGCTATGTGCAGACAGATGGAGTAGATTACGAAGAAACCTTTGCCCCGATGGCAAAGATGACTACCATCCGAACCGTGATCATGCTTGCAGCAACACAAGGGTGGCCCCTCCATTAAATGGAAGTTAAGAACGTCATTCTCCAAGGAGAATTAGATGAGGAGGTGTACATGGTACAACCACCCGGATTCAAGTCGCGTACGCATCTAACTAATGTCTGCCAACTCAAAATGCCTCTCTACGGCCTCAAGGAGGCACCTAGAGCCTGACATTCGAAGATAACCCAATATCTTCATCAAATCGGCTTCAAAATGTTCAAGTCTGACAATTCCCTATTTATCCGGAGCGACTCCAAAGGACGGGTATTTATCATAATACATGTGGATGACTTGGTCATTAGAGGAGAGCATTTAGCAAATATCAATCATATCAAAATGCTTCTCTCCGGCCGATTTCAAATGAAAGACATGAAGGAGCTCCATTACTTTCTAGGAATAGAAGTAATTCAGACTCCTATTGGCATCATGAGCTCCCAACGACATTACATCCTCAATCTTCTTTACAAGTTTGGGGTGATAGAGTGTAAGCTTGTAGCAATCCATCTGGATCGAAATCTAAAGCTAGATGCCGATTGTGGCACAAAAGAGTGTGAGCCTACATATTGTCGGCAACTTGTCGGGAGCCTTATTTATCTCACCACAGTTTATACATACACCATGGAACATTCACCTGGACTATGCTGAGTGAGTGTTACACTATGTAAGTGGGACAATGGATTGCGGCATTCTCTACAAATTGGTCACACCAATTCAACTCGAAGGGTACACCGATGCCGATTGGGCCGGGTATGAAATCGATAGACGATCAACATCAGGATTCTTCTTCTCCCTCGGTAGCGAAGCCATATCGTGGAGTAGTAAGATGCAGCCGACAATCACATTGTCGAGCATAGAGGCGGAATACAGGGGAGCGACAGTTGCCGCATGTGAAGTTGTTTGGCTCAAAAGAATATTGAAGGATTTGAGCATTCCCATCAAGGATTTGATTGTCCTTTACTGCCACAACATGAGCAACATCCACCTGGCCCATAACCCAGTATTCCATGCTCGGACTAAGCACATTGAGGTGCATTATCACTTCATTTGAGAGTGTGTCCTGGCTGAAGATGTCAACCTGCAACGCATCAACACGAATCTGCAAATGGCCGACATCGAACAAAGGCCCTGGGCTTCAACAAGCTGCGGAAGTTCACAATGAACATAGATCTTTCTTTTACTGACCAACCGAGCTTGAGGGGGAGTAAGGAACCGTTCAACATGATGTCGATCAGAGCCGAACGAACACAGAAGTGAGCCAACTACCCGAACCCGAAGTCGGAGTCAACTCAAAGCCAACTTGAAGACCAATCCGAACCAACCATCCGGCGATAGAAGTTGCGTTTGAAGGGGCATGTTGAGAATCAAACTCAATTTCCCTTGTGTGGGAACACACCTTAGTATACTCAAGTGTGTGAAAACCCCACCTCCTAGTATAGTAACTAGTGTGTCATAGAACTTTAAGTTTTAATAATGACACATATTTAGTAGATAGTGAAGTCTCTACCTCTTTTTCAAGTGGTGGTTGTAGTAAGAGAACATAGAGAGAAGGTGACTATGTAAGCACCCTCCCCTCCTCTTTGTAATGTTGTTGATCATTGTTTCATTCTTGTTCTTGTTAAAACAATTTTCTTGTTTTCAGTATACATTGTTTTCTCTCTCTCTCTCTCTCTCTCTCATCCGTTTGGGTTGTTGACATAAGGAAATGGTTTAGAAGGTGGGGTGTGGATGATCTTTTAGAGCTTTCGGGCAATGCCATGCAATATGTAATGCTTGAGGAAAGGTTGGTGGAATCATTAAGGATGAAGTGGGAAAATTCTAAGAGGACAAAGCTAGAATACTATATTGCAAATGTCAACCTTGAATGATGGTCTCAATATAAAGGAAGAATGCCTATTGATCGTATCCAACCTTATCTCATTACCAATATGAGTAGTAATGCTTGTAGAGCCCTTACACTACTTCGCACTCGATCTCACAAGTTAGGTATTGAAGTTGCATCATGGTATCAAAATGTAACGGACTTGAAGACATGCAAGTACGCAATGAAGGCATAGTAGAGGATGAATGTCACTTGCTCTTCACATGCTCGACATATAGTGCAATTCGTTCAAGATATGTTGACATACTAAGAGGTCAATAACTTATGTGCCATACTTAAGACACCACCTAGAAGGTTGAGCTCATATGTGTATGCTTTATTCACACATAGAGAATTTGTGCTTCAATGTATGAATACCCCTTCTTAGGAAGGAAACACATATCAAGAACACATGTATACGCTGGTCCCATAGGTCAAAATTGACCTCTTTATGGACAATAAAAATTCTAATACTAATTCTCTCTCTCTCTCTCTCTCTCTCTCTCACACACACACACACACACACACACACACACACACACACACACACACACATCTCATCCGCTGCACAGAATCACTCCCAATTCTTTACACTGTGCTAAGCGAGTGTTAGCTATGTATACAACGTTCTCTACAACTCGACCACACCGATTCGACTCGAAGTGTACACCAATGCCGATTGGGTCGGGTACAAAGCCGACAGACGATCAACATCGGGATTCTTTTGAACTCCCTCGGCAGCAGAACGATATTGTGGATCAGTAAGAAGAAGCAGACAATCACACTATCAAGCATAAAGGCCAAATACAAGGGCGCGGCAGTTGCTGCATGCAAAACTGTGTGGCTGAAGAGAATATTGAAGGATCTAGGCGTTCCCATCAAGGGTTTGATTCTCCTGTACTGCGATAACATGAGTAGTATCCACTTGGCCCACAATCCGGTTTTCCACGCTTGGACAAAGCACATTGAGGTGCATTATCACTTCATCCGAGAGTGTATCCTGACTGGAGATGTCGACCTACAACACATCAACATGAATATGAAAACAACCGACAACTTCACAAAGGCCCTGGGTCTGACAAGTTGTGGCAATTAATGACGAACCTAGGCCTTTCTATTACCGACTAGTCGAGCTTGAGGGGGAGTATGGATGAGGAGCCGCTAGCCGGAGCCGCCCGACACGAAGCAAAATGAACACAGGAGTGAGCGGGCTATCCGAGGCCAAAGCTAGAGCCGGAGTCGACTCCAAGCCGGCTTAAAGACTAGTGACCAGTCCGAACCAACCATCTGGCGACCAGAAGTTGCGTTTGAAAGGGCGTGTTGAGAATCAAACTCAACTTCTGTAGTGTGGGAACACACTAATAACTAGTCTGTGATAGTCATAGAACTTTAAGTTCTATGACACATATTTAGTATATAGTTAAGTCTCCACCTCCTTTTCAAGTGGTGGTTGTAGTAAGAGAACATAGAGAGAAGGCGACTATGTAAGCACCTTACCCTCCTCTTTGTAATTTTGTTGGTCATTGTTTCATTCTTGTTCTTGTTAATAGAGTTTTATTGTTTTCTGTATACATTGTGTTCTCTCTCTCTCTCTCTCTCTCACACACACACACACACACACACACATCTCTTCCGTTGCATAGAGTCACTCCAGATTTTTTACAATAATGAATACAAAAGTATGGTATTTACCATACTTCGAAGGTGTTTACCATACTCGAATGCGAATGCATGTATGGCACGTATGGTTCATACTATGTTCTTAGCTATCTCTAACACATAGAATGATATTTGCCTCACATATAGAAGTTTTCAATCAAAGAATTCATCCATACTCAATGGACGGTTTCAAAGTTCTCTACGTAGTTGGATGGATTTTGACTCATTGGGGAGAGAAGATAACCTCACATTCAACATTTGACATGGTGTTCATATTTCCTTGTGGTGCAATTGCGTGGAAAACAACAAACATCAATGGCTCTCTCAACTTAAAGGGAATATGTGGCAACTTATTATTTGCTAAAGAAGGAATGTGGATAAAAACTACATTAGAAGAGCTTGCATTCTAAAGCTACAACAATCAACTCTCTAGTGTTGGGATTTCGGTCCCTCCGGATGGGATGTCCGGAGATGAATGACGACAAGCCCGGTTGCGGTTACGGAACCGGAGGATGAAGAGTACCCGGCATGAAGCCGGATGAAGAGTACCCGGCTACGGAGCCGGATGATGAAGACCCCGGCTACGGAGCCGGATGACGAATGTACCCGGAGAGAGATCCGGATGCGGGGACATATTTGTGAATATGTTTGCCAAGGGCCCTTGAGGCTATATTTGTAAATAGCTCGAAAGTCATATGTGTATAAATATGACTTAGGGCAAACAGTTTAGTTGTTACTCATTTTTCTGATTTTCCACTTAGAAGGAGCTAAGTGAGCAGCCGAGAGAGAGAGAGTGAGAGAGAGAGACGAAGAGGTCGTTGCCTCTGTGTATTACCGCCGCCTGTGGCGAAGACAGTGAGCTCAAGGTTGTTGCCTTGTAGCTTCACCATTGTACATCTCTGTTTATAGTGATAGTTGGAGTTTGAGGACTCCCGTGGTTTTTCCCATTTAGGGTTTTCCACGTAAAACATCCTGTGTACTCTTCTCTCTATTGTCTTCGTGCATTTTGTATTTCCTGTTTTCTGTGAGTTGATCCTATTCCTCGGTTGTGGCCGAGCACTGTTTTTTAACAAACTGGTATCAGAGCAAGGTTAACACAGAAAATGGAAGGCGGCGGTAGTGGGCCTCCGGGCATGATGGTGTTGAACTCACAGAACTACGCCGACTAGAAGATAAAGATGGAAGACCTTCTCATCGTCCGAGACCTGTACGAACCGATCGACAATGCCGAGATACCCAAGGGGGTAATAGAGTCGGAGTGGAAGCTCCTGAACCGGAAAGCCGTAGCGACGATCCGGCAATATGTCGATGTAAGTGTTCTGCAACATGTGGCGAACGATACGAACGCCTATGAGATGTGGCAGAAGCTGTCCGGACTGTATGAGAGGAAGAATGCTCTGACCCGGACCTCCCTGATGAGGAAGATAGTGAATCTTAAGTACCGGGACGGCGAGAGCATGGTCGAACACGTCAGCACGTTCATGGGATTCGTGAACCAGCTTGCGGCGATCAAGTTCCCGTTGGATGACGCAATGCAAGCCATCATGCTGATGTGTACCCTTCCGGAGAGCTGGGAGAACTTGGTAGTTACTCTCAGCACCTCCTGTAAGGAAGAGAACTTGTCTTTACTAACGGTAAAGACAAGTATTCTAAATGAAGAAGCGCGTCGGAGAGATAAAGAACCGGCCTCCGACTCGAAGGCGCTGCTTACCGAATCGGAACGGGGAAGACAACGGAACCGGAGTCCGCAAAGACGGGAGAAGTCGGGGACACGGTCGCAGTCGAGGGGAAGACCTACATGCTTCTACTGTGGGAAGCCGGGGCACTTCCAGAAGAACTGTCGGCATTTCCGGAAAGACAACGGAACCGACGGTACCGATTCGAAGAAGTCACCGGAGCGAAACGGTGCATACCGGGGAGCCACGGACCGGAGAGGTCCGGATCGGCGAGGGCAGGACCGGAAAGGAACGACGGCACTCGCGGCAAGTGAAGAAGAGATAATGCTCATTACCGAAGAGAGGGAGCTGAACCTTGCCGGTGAAGAGATGACCTGGGTGGTCGATTCCGGAGCGTCGTTCCACCTGACCCCGGAGAAGAAATACTTCTCATCCTACACAGCCGGTGAGCACGGCTGTGTCCGGATGGGAAATGAAGGTACATGCCGGATTGCCGGCATAGGAGACGTGTGGTTGATGACATCAACCGGATGCAAGATGCTGCTGAAGGATGTTCGACACGTTCCGGAGGTTCGACTGAACCTGATTTCGGCCGGGAGGCTAGACGATGAAGGCTACACGGGTAGCATTCGGAATGGTGTCATGAAGTTCAGCAAAGGGAGCCTGATAGTGGCTCGGGCCCGGAAGGTCAACACACTGTACCTGATGAATTCCCGGCTATGTCCGGAGGAGCTGAACGTGGTAGCTGACACTACCGGTGAGCTGTGGCACAAGAGACTGTGCCACATGAGCGAGAAGGGGATGAAGAGGCTTGCCGAAGACAACCTTATTCCAGTGAAGCATGTGCACCTGGAGAAGTGCACCGATTGCCTGGCCGGTAAGCAGAACCGAACCTCCTTCCACTCAAGGCCACCGACGAGACGTAGCGCACCATTGGAGTTGGTGCACACTGACGTGTGTCAAGTAGAAACGAAGTCACATGGCGGAGCCCAGTACTTCGTGACATTCATTGATGACCACAGCCGGAAGCTGTGGACGGCACCGTTGAAGAAAAAGGACCAAGTGTTGTGCGTCTTCAAAGAACTCCACGCGAGAGTGGAAAGGGAATCCGGCAAGAAGCTGAAAGCGATACGAGCGGATAACGGAGGAGAATACCGAGGGCAATTCGAGGAGTATTGCCGTTCGATGGGAATCCGGCTCGAGTTTACTGTGCCGAAGACGCCGGAACTGAACGGGCTGGCCGAGAGGATGAACCGGACCATAATGGAGAGGGTCCGGAGTATGCTGGCGCATGCGAAATTACCCAAGGGGTTTTGGGCTGAGGCAATGTCGACGGCGACATATGTGATAAATAGATCACCCTCAGTACCCCTCGATGGAGACACGCCACAAAGAGTGTGGACCGGTAAGGAAGTGTCCTACCGGCATCTGAAGGTGTTTGGGTGCCTCGCATACGTGCATGTGGCAAAGGACCGGAGAGGAAAGTTAGATCCAAAGACCCGGCCATGCATATTCCTCGGTTACGGCGGCGACGAGTTCGGCTACCGAGTATGGGACCCGGTCGACAAGAAGATATTCAGGAGTCGAGATATCATCTTCATGGAGGACAAGACACTCGCCGACTGGGAGTCGGAGAAGAAGATGAAGAGCTCCAAGTCGACCGGTGAGAATCAACTCTACGAGGAGCAGTCCCGACCGGCAAGGGACCGGTTAGCACTCGAGGATCCGGCCGAAGACGGTGAAGAAACAGAACCGGCCGAGGAAGATGAAACTGATACCGGAACCGGCCCCGATCCCGAAATGGATTCGGATGAAGAGGAAACGGAGGAGCCAGTTACCGAAGCTCCGGAACGGAGATATCCTCTAAGAGAGAGAAGGGCCCCCCGAAGATTTCCGGATCCAGAGCACGTGTTGCTGACCGACGAGGGGGAGCCGGAGAGCTTTGAAGAAGCAAAGCATGACACCCAGAGCCGCAAGTGGTTGAGTGCCATGCAGGACGAGATGGATTCCCTGCATGAGAACCACACATATGAACTTGTGGAGTTGCCGAAAGGAAAACGGGCACTTCGAAACAAGTGGGTGTTCAAGCTGAAACCGGGAGATGCCGGAAACCCCCCGAGATACAAAGCCAGGATCGTGGTGAAGGGGTTCCAGCAGAAGAAGGGCGTCGACTTCGACGAGATATTTGCCCCGGTAGTGAAGATGACCTCCATCCGGACGGTGCTGAGCATAGCGGCAAGCATGGACCTCGAGGTAGAACAGATGGACGTGAAGACGGCATTCCTTCACGGTGACCTCGAAGATGAGATCTACATGCAGCAACCGGAAGGATTCGAGAAGAAAGGGAAGGAGCACCTGGTATGCCGGTTGAAGAAGAGCCTTTACGGACTGAAGCAGGCTCCCCGGCAATGGTACCGGAAGTTCGACTCTTTCATGACCGACGAAGGGTACCACAAAACGCAGTCCGATCACTGCGTGTTTGTGAAGAAGTTCGAAGGAGGAGACTTTCTAATACTCCTCCTGTACGTGGACGACATGTTGATCGTCGGACGGGACCAGGTCAAGATACGGATGCTGAAGAAAGCGCTTCACCGAACCTTCTCAATGAAGGACCTGGGTCTGGCGAGGCAAATACTAGGGATGCACATCATCCGGGACCAGAAGAAGAAGCAGTTGTGGCTGTCACAGGAGAAGTACGTGACAAAGGTGCTTCACCGGTTCAACATGTCGGAAGCAAGACCGGTCGGGTCAACCCTCCCGGCAAACTGCAGGTTGTCCAGCAAGCAAAGCCCCAAGACAAAGGCTGAGAAGGAGGACATGACGAAAGTACCATATTCCTTTGCCGTCGGAAGCTTGATGTACGCAATGGTGAGTACAAGACCGGACATAGGATATGCAGTCAGAGTGGTGAGCCGGTACATGAGCAATCCCGGCAAAGAGCACTGGAACGCGGTCAAGTGGATACTCCGATACCTGAAGGGCACGGCAAACGTGTGCCTCCGATTCGGCTCCGGTAAGCCCGAACTCGACGGCTTTACCGATTCGGATATGTCGGCTGATGCAGATACCAGCCGGTCCACATCAGGGTATGTGATGATGTATGCAGGGGGAGCTGTTTCGTGGCAGTCGAGGCTGCAGAAGACGGTTGCGTTGTCAACCACGGAGGCGGAGTACATGGCGGCTGTTGAAGCCGGCAAGGAAATAATATGGATGAAGGACTTCATTAGAGAGCTCGGTATCCGGCAGGAGGAGTACCGACTCTACTGCGACAGTCAGAGTGCCATCCACCTTGTGAAGAACGCGGCCTATCACTCCCGGACGAAGCACATCCAGCGAAGATATCACTGGATCCGGGAAAGGATAGAAGACCAGGAGTTCGTGCTGACGAAGATCCACACGGACGAGAACGGGTCAGATATGCTGACCAAAGTGCTCACACCCGACAAGCTGGAAGCGTGCCGGAAGAGGGTCGGACTGGAAAGACATCCCATGCCGAAGTGAAGGGGGAGTTTGTTGGGATTTCGGTCCCTCCGGATGGGATGTCCGGAGATGAATGACGGCAAGCCCGGTTGCGGTTACGGAACCGGAGGATGAAGAGTACCCGGCATGAAGCCGGATGAAGAGTACCCGGCTACGGAGCCGGATGATGAAGACCCCGGCTACGGAGCCGGATGACGAATGTACCCGGAGAGAGATCCGGATGCGGGGACATATTTGTGAATATGTTTGCCAAGGGCCCTTGAGGCTATATTTGTAAATAGCCCGAAAGTCATATGTGTATAAATATGACTTAGGGCAAACAGTTTAGTTGTTGTTACTCATTTTTCTGATTTTCCACTTAGAGGGAGCTAAGTGAGCAGCCGAGAGAGAGAGAGCGAGAGAGAGAGACGAAGAGGTCATTGCCTCTGTGTATTACCGCCGCCTGTGGCAAAGACAGTGAGCGCAAGGTTGTTGCCTTGTAGCTTCACCATTGTACATCTCTGTTTATAGTGATAGTTGGAGTTTGAGGACTCCCGTGGTTTTTCCCATTTAGGGTTTTCCACGTAAAACATCCTGTGTACTCTTCTCTCTATTGTCTTCGTGCATTTTGTATTTCCTGTTTTCTGTGAGTTGATCCTATTCCTCGGTTGTGGCCGAGCACTATTTTTTAACATCTAGCAATAATATCAAAGCATGTCATCATTTCATTACATTTTACTTCTACAATAACAATGTGGGTGGATTTCTTGAAAAAATAAATGGCATACCAAAAGCACTATAATTATTGCAAAAAATTTGATCCCATCCTTCTTAAGAAAATATTATGTAGAATGTTTTCATGAGGGGAATTGTTGCAACAAATTTGATCCTAGCCTTCTTAAGAAAAAGAAAATACTATGCAGAATATTTGTTTATATTCAGTATTTTAAAATCCATAAATACCACAATTATGGACACGTCCGACGTCAGTGCCGGAAATTGCAACAACAATCTCACAAGCAACAAGTCCAGATAACTATGGCTGACGCGGCATCGTTGGCTGAGCTTCCGGGAAACTGACGTCTACCTCTTCTAGTTCCGGGGTGCTGATGGAAGAGCCAGCCCTCCACATCCAAGCGTCTACCTCTTCTAGTTCGAGGGTATGCACCGCCCTCGGCACCATTAATCACTGCACCCACACAATCTTATTAGACACTGGTAGTTATTATAGATCTTGATACTAACGTAAGCTTAAGATAAGGATAATGAAAAGATAGATAGAAAGGAGAAAGAGAAAGAAGGGTGCCGATCCACCCGACCACCCCCGAGCGAAGGGATCGAGATGGACTCGAGCCTCGATCGGCGTCCCATACCACCGCCGTGGCGTCGAGTCGTACCTGGTGCTGGCGCGCTCGCTACAAGAGTTGACCCACCACACGAGCAGAGTCTCGATGTAGTCAAAAGATGATCAAATGAGGGTAGCTAGGCCTCTTATTTATAGCGAAACCCAAGGCCCCCAGGCAAGTTCACACTTGACCTAATGGGTTGTCTCAATCCCGAGGATTAAAAGTAATCCTCCCCTTCTTTACACTCTCATTTAACCCTCACACTTATCCACGTGTATAGAATACTACGGTAAATTCTTACCACGGGATATTATATGGTCATGCCCGTAACAACTACGGTAAATTCTTACCACGGGATATTATATGGTCATGCCCGTAACATACTCCCCCTCTTTAAAACATTGCACTCTTGCAATGGAAAGTTAGGGAAGTTAGTTCTTAGAGTATTTTCACGTTCCCATGTGGCATCTTTTATTGATTTATCCATCCATTTTATTTTGAATTCTCGGATTTCTTTAGTACGTAATTTTTTTGTTTTAACATCGAGAATTCTTTCTGGTACATGTGGTTTAGAAGAGAATTCTTCAGAAGTAACCAGAGTTTCAGTCGTAACTGTATTGTCGCCAGAACCTAGAAGTTCTTTTAGACGACTCACATGAAAGACCGGATGAATTCCGACACCATCGGGAAGAGCGAGACGATAGGCTGATGACCCAATGCGTTTGAGGACTGTAAAAGGTCCACAAAACCGTGGGGCTAACTTAGCGCACTTACCTGTAGACAATGTCTTAGAATTGTGAGGTACACGTAAAAACACGTTCGCGTTCACAAGTGGAAGGATCGCGCATAAATGGAAGGATAAGTGAAATTTTAGGGGTTTTTCAATGATTTTACAAAACACATTGATACCAGTATCATACAAGTTCAAACATACTATGAAAAAGGTTAAAAATCCACTATTTTCGTGATTTAGAAGTAACTAAAAAAAGACGAATTTCAAAAACATACATTCTCAATTTATATCACAAACTTTACAACCAATGTTATTTTATAAGAAACGATTTTTGGGAAATCATAAGAATTCAAAACACATGATTTTATATTACTCGATTTGTTACAAGCGGAATGTAGTTACACTTAATTGCCAAATATACATTCATGATCACTCCTTTACGGAGAATCACTACTATAACTAATATACAATGACGATTCCTCCTCATCATCCTCGGATGTACCAATCAGTGCATTATCTTCGTCATAAACCAAATGGTTTGACTCTAGATTATATGTAGCAGATCTCGTTTGCCTTTGACTCGAGCCACCTTGTAGACCTGGTAATTTTTCTTTTATTATATCTATTGTTGACTTCCTTAATCATCCGGCTTTTGTAAGTGTGAAGTCGTACACGATGATATCCACATCAGAGATATCAAGGGTCGAGGTGTTACGAATGTTTCGCTTCCTCTTCCTACCTCCCCTTCTTGTTTGGCATTCAATCATCTCCAATGTATACTTACCTGTAAAAGCATTTGCACTTCTAGTGTTGTACCAATGAACATTTATAGACTTGATCGTGTTTTCTATTTCATGCATTAGCACTTCTAGAATTTTACCAACCCAAAATTGGTGGCCATGTGAGTTCTCATCAGCCGGCGTTGCAATCAACATCCCCGCGATGAGCTCTTGCAAATTTCCTTGCCATCTAGCTTCGGCTGCTTTGGTCATCCTTGGTCCCACATAAATGTCTCTTTGTTGTGGATGGACCAAGCTGTCATTAATCGCATTTACTAGTCACTCTGGAGTTCTATTTACGCGATCATGTTGCAGCGACCATGTGAATGGCGTTTCCAAATTCCAATTATCAACAGATACACAATTGTCTATAATTTCTTTCTGATCAGTATAAAATACATCCCACCATGACGTGTCTTGTTGTGCGGCATATTTCTTGGCGGCCTCAATATGTTTTCTTTTTTCTTCTAAGGCTTGGAGCCATGACCGTTTTTGTTCTAATACCAAGTCGCTCTGCAACTGTCCTTTCTTCTCAATTGGCATTTGCTTAGCTCCATGGACAATTGTACTCGGCATACAAAGTAATAACTGGCAACCACCTTCAGGTTCCCATGTTGTAGAAGATGAATATTGTTTAGCATACAAAAGTGTAGAACCACTTATTCCATTTTTCTTTATCAAAAAAATGTGATTGAAACTTATATTGTTTAACTGAGCAAGCACTTTAACATTCCCACCACCCCCATCTAATATATATCTCTTAAAGTCATATACCTCCTTCAAGTGTAACACTTTTGGGCGTGGTGTATATGCATCACAAATGACATCAAATAGTTTAGGTAAAGTGAAAGCATCATGCCGAGACAACTGTCTGGAGAATGTGCTAAACATCTGATCTATATGGTCATGTGTGTGGCCAACCAAAAGGAAATTGACTTTCACTTTCCTAAACAATTCTAGGTTGACCAACATACTTAGATAGCCAAATACAGTTGAATTTTTGTTCTCTCTAGCAGTATTGTCCAATTGAATGTATAGAACAGGGGGGAAAGGTTGTCCCCAAGACATCAAAACTCGGTGAATCACTGTAACTGTTAGGTTAGGGTCATTGTGAACATCGGGGTAAGTAATGAAGACGTGAGGTCGAACAGACCTATTATAAGCCAAGCATCCCACCAAGTGCATTTGAACAAGGCACTCATCATTGACATCTTTGGGGAGCCTCCGCATATGCGGCAAGCATGTCTTCTTCTGGTCCATGCCATCTATCATTAAGCACATGTATTGTTCAGGCCTCTTCAAACACTTCTCTCTATGATGCATCGCCTTCCTTCGTTCTAAGGATTGTGCCTCACGATGCTCTTGTAGTAAGTTCTTACTCGTATCCTTTTCCATTGATGTCTTTGCACCTTTAGCCAAACTTTTAAGATTTTCACAAATGGAGCAATAACCCATACGTACTTTACGAGGAATAATAACATTTGAAAACCGAGCTCTCCATAATCTTGTGAATTGGCTATAGGTGATAGACTTATTACGTGAGCCCAGCATTTCAGATCGATAGACATCATAAACTTCCCGACGGGTATAATTATCAGAAAGATGCATCCTACCTGTAGTGGGCATTACTTCACAATTTAACTGAAAGTAAGTTTTCATCCAGCCAATAGCTAGTCTTCCAATTGCACCTTTCATACTTGGAACCTCTTTACAATTGAGCATCTGATCCCCGCTAAGTAAACGTTGTTGTACTCTATGTAGCCGCATGTTACTAACACATAACACAATTTTGAATGCAACTCTACATATCTGTTGCGCATGGAAGATATAATACTCGAATGATACTTTGATCCCCGTACATTTGTCAGATACTAGTTGCATATGTGATCCGAGGTAAGTGTCTTGCTCATCACCGGTCATCGAAAAATAGTATCGCCTTAATTCTCGCAACTTTGATTTTCCAATCATAGACATACAACCACGGGCACAACATATTTTGTTGACATCAAATCCAATCTGTTTATCTGATGTCACCAAGCTAAATCTAGCCAGACGAATTCTTCGTGGGATTCTTCTAATATGCATAGGGCTCCCAGATTTCTCTTCCTGCATAGAGGTTGGTGTAACCTTGTTACAGTCTAATTCTCTGTTCTGACCATCGCCAATGTTATTCAATGTTTCCTGGGCATTTCCTTCATTCTCGGTATCTTTATTAATATCGTATTCTTCAATAGAGAACTCTTCACATGTGTCATTATTTACATTCCCTGTAGATGAGCTCAGACAATATTCTTCCATAGAATATGGTGAGTCGGTCGAAAGACAATATTCTTCAATCGAATATGGTGACTCTGTTGACAAACAATACTCTTCAGTAGAAAACGATGGGTCTGATGACAAACAATATTCTTCAATCGAGAACGGTGAATCTTCACTCATGGCTTAAGGTCTAGATAGGGCTCTCTAAGTTATACTCCTCTCTAACCATATACTCCTCCCTAAACATAAACTTCTCTCTAAACAAAAGCCAAATCAATAGAATGTCTATATTATGTAATATTCTATTAAAATACAATACATCTAAAAATTATTTTTAATAAAGTAATTTAACTTAAATTATCAATCATTATATAAACTAGATCTAAATGATGTTAAATCAAGTAAAATATAAAACTAATCATTAACAAGCCTTGAATATGTTGGATTAATGTTAAACTCATTGGCTAATTAATGTCACCCATTTTGATATAGAACGTCTCACTCATTGATTCTTTAATGCTCACCATTTTAAATATTAGACTTATCAATCACTGGTTAATTCATGCCCACATCTTTAATACATAACTATTGAGAGTCATAAAATTTTTTGCTTTTAGTAATCAATCATTGGTACATTCATGAACCTCTATCATTGTCTCCTTCATAACCTTTGAAGTGATTGTAGGTTGTTATGAGTATAAAAGATTGATCAATATGTTAGTTTGACTTTGTAATCATTAATACAATCATAAGTTACTATAGTTAATGTGACTATGGTTACAAACTAACTATCCTCAAAGTTACCAACATTGGTTAAGGTGACTATGGTTACTTTAACCATGGGTTCAATCCCTATAAATAGGAAGACCTCATCATATTTCACTCACCAGAGCGTACAGAGCGTACAGAGCACTCAGAGCACACAGAGCACACAGAGCACACAGAGCACACAGAGCACTCAAGGCACAAAGCACGAAAGCGCGATCTCCGCCTCCACACAACACGATCAACCATGTCTTCCAAGAGAGTCGAGCGCGAGGAGTCCAGGTAGGCCTCTGACACTGTGGACATTTTTGTAAATATGTTTCGTTTCCCAAGAACTCGATACGGCGTATCGAGTTCATGTATACAATACAAATATTTATACACGAACTCGATACGGCGTATCGAGTTCGTGTGTAAATATTTGTATTGTATACATGAACTCGATACGCCGTATCGAGTTCGTGTTTAAAGTATAGGTTTTAAACATGAACTCGATACGGCGTATCGAGTTCGTGTTTAAAACCTACACTTTAAACACGAACTCGATACGGCGTATCGAGTTCGTGTTTAAAACCTACACTTTAAACACGAACTCGATACGGCGTATCGAGTTCGTGTTTAAAACCTACACTTTATACACGAACTCGATACGGCGTATCGAGTTCGTGTTTAAAGTGTAGCCTTTGAGAGAGAAAAATTTTACGGGGTGGAAATGATATCAAATTGTCTGGCAAAATCAGTCTTTTTTATGTTGACTTTACTTACGTTTAAACAAATACATGCTCTAATTATAGGTGTTTTATGACCTACTTTAGCTTAAAATAGTAGAAAATGATCTACAAATTGCCTTCACTATGGCAAATTGTCCTCAATATAGGTTTAGAATCTATATAAGTCACACCTACTATTTAAAAGAATATATAACCCGTTTTACTTATTACGATATATATTTTCTAGGTTGAATAGCCCTGCCTATAATAGATTTTTAAATATGTTACTGCTCCTGGAAACTGTTCTTCATTATAATAACATATTCAATCTACGTGACTGTCTAACTTATGTTTTTGCATATACTTTCTTAAATAGGTCGTTTGAGAACCTGTCAGACCGACCCGTAAAGAAAATTAAGCTTCGCATACAAGGTTCTCCAATCGAAGCCTAGACCAAGGTAACTCCGGAGACCATGAAGAGAGGAAAAAAGCTTCTCTTTAACGAAGAGACAAAATCTCAGCCACATAGTGATGTAAGCCAAAAGAAACTTGTCGCCGCTACTGGAGGCGAAGACCTTCCTGACCGAGATCTCACGGACAAGGAATGGTGTATGCAATATGTCGACTCAAAGAAAAAAGTCGTATTGTATACAGCAAAGAAGAAGGGTGAGGGGCAGCTAGGGAAAGAAACTCCATTTATGTATGGCCGAATTCTACGATTTGACTACGAAGATGCAGATTCGGCCAACATACTGGTAATGATAGAGTGCTCCAAGGGGGTACGCAAAGTGTTCCTTTCAGAAGACCTTTTAGTAAAGCAATCTTGTGGGCCTGAAGTGTTCAAAAAAGCACTTGATAACTCACAAAACCTGATTGTTACCTTGAGGCCTTATATACAAGGCCATGTAACTCTAAGAGATGAAGAGCCCTCCCACGTGAAGGCCACTAAAAAGGTATCCAAAGTCCAGTCAAGACAAGCCAAGAAGAAGACAACGAAAATGTCGGATACGGATTCGACAAGTGAAAATGAAGAAGAGGATAATAAGGGGACGCTAGGAGCCGAGCTGGCCTCGGGTGTCTTGTCATCCGAGCAGAATAAAATAAGGAGAGAGTTAATGCAACGGAAGCTGGTCAGGAAAGGGCAAGTATTTAATTTGCCTATAACACACATCCATCGGCCCCCTATTGATGAAAAAACAGGTCGAAGACCACTTGAGATTAGAGAGCCTCATCGCATGCATGTTCAAAATCTCAAGAAAAAAATGAAAATTAATCCTCATGCCACAGTGGTGCCTTTTATTGTTATGGTGGATCCTGAAGAATGCGAAACCATTGAAGATTTTGATATCAAAAAGCATGATCAATATAATTATTTTGTCATTGGTGGATCGCATTCAGCAGAGGCACGTCGGCAACTTGTGAGAGAACATCCAACCACTTTCTTCTTCAAGTATGCCGAGTGCAAAATTTATGTTGGGCTCACAACCGAAGAGGCTAAGCTGTTGGCATGGGACCATAATAATGATAATGACTATAGGCAGAAAATGTCGTCTATTGAGCGTATACGGTTCTTCCACCACGAGTATTTAGATGTGAAACAAAAGTTTGGTGTGAAGTTACATCCAGGCCTTCGACGTCAATGTCTTCATGAAGTCGGCATTGTGGTAGATGATAATGTTAGGTCCGATGGTCTTCGAAAGTATGAATCTTGGTTTCAATTAGCGTTTAGAGATGGAGAAGTATGGGACCTCCAAGATCAAATCTTCTCAATGTGGGAGAATAAGGAGGTAAAGGGTCAACGACAAAAGAAATGTAGGGTTGACCCTCAACTAGAATTAAAGTCACAAGCCGCCAAGAAAATTGACTTGACAATTGAAGAAGCGGCAGACGACATGAAGCTGTCTCTATGGAGAGCGATGCAAGGTATTAAGGACGAGCAGCTTCTTGTGTCGGTTTTGTCAAGGGTTGTGGCGAAAGATTTAAGCCTTGAAGAAATGGTCACCGAGTTCAATAAGTAAGTCTTTCAAATACTGAAATTGTAGTCTATCTGGTGTAATTCAAAGTTCTAATCTTGATTTCTAATTTTACAGTCATAAGGTGTACATGAAGATCCAAGAAGTAATGATGAAACAACTTGGATGTATAACTTGGGAACAAGTGACCGAGGATTATCCTCTAACGTCTTCGTATAAGGCGTTATCAGAGTATTTTATTGCATTCAAGGATTGGGTTAGTATTGATGTTTTTTCATTACACTTTCATCATATGTAGAGCTTGTATAATAATACCTGATGTCTATTGTTTCTATTAGAAACCGTGTCGAGGCAAGAAACAAGGAGAAGTTAAGGATATACACGATTTCCCTACATCCTTCCTTGCACATCTCGAGCGAGCCAGAAAAGAAAAGGATCGTCGCTTAGTCAAGGCGTACGAAATGGAGGAAGATGGCTCGTTTAAAAAATTTAGCCACAAAAAAGATATTACGAGAGATCTTTACTACAATGTGGTTTGCGGTGATGTCATCGACTTGATCCAGAAGGTGCCAAAGAAGGAATATACGCTAATGATTGCGGATATTCCTTACGGATTTCGAATGGCTGGGTCATCATACGACGATGAACCGTTTAGGTTTAAACAATTGGAGAAGATGGTCAAGGATTTCGCTGAGCTAACGACCGCATCCTTGTGGCGAATAGTTGTCTTTCATAGTATGGACCAAGGGTACTCGGTAGCTCAAGCTTTGAGATCTCGTTGCCATGGCATCGAGAACCTTGCATGGTAAGGATTATTTATAGGTGTCTTTCATTATATTGCAATTCTTAAGGTTGTTGAATCTATTCTTAACTCGATGAATTATTTTTTATAGGATCAAGACCAATGTAAATAGAGGGCCAACTTTTCGGTTCGTTAATGCCATTGAATACATAACGGTTGGCTACTTCGATGAAATTAAAAAACAGAGAATCAAAGAGCATTCTAATGAAGTGGGAGGTTCAAATCTGTTGGTATATCCAGCAGTGACTCGGAAATTGCGACATGTCACCACGACAGAACGGGGACTTGTCAACCCATACCAAAAACCTCAACGACTTATGATGCGCTTGATCGAGATGTTTTCTGTCGAAGGAGACTGGATATTAGATCTCTTTTCTGGCACAGGTATTCCTCGAACTAGGGTAACGATCTTGAGATAACCAATCACTTTTTTTCGTTTGACAACTAAATCTTCTTGTTACTTACATCATAGGAACTACGTCAGCATGTGCATTGAAGCTGTTTAGAAATACAGTTGCATTGGAGAAGGACGAGGACCAAGTTATATTTATTAATATGCGGATTAAGGCTTTGTGGGAGTGCCCAGACCAGGATGAGGAGGTCGGTGCAAAGAACCTTGCCAATACAGAAAGGTTTCAACCCGCTTCGCGAGAGCCTATTCCTCCGTTAGCCGGCGAACCGGGGGAGCTAATAGAGCTTGATGATGAGCTTATAGAAGATATTTCGTTGGCCCGGCTAACAGGGGAAACCAATGCACGTATAGCCGAAGACAGTTCTACACAAGATGATGAAGAAAATGACGTTGATGAATTGATTGCTATGTAATAGACTATATAAAGAATATGACACTGACGATTTGTTAAGATTTCATATTATTAATACAAATTTTGGGTTTTACCTAGTGGATTCTATTCTTTATAATCATCTATATGTTTCAATTTTATTTTTATATACTTCATTAGTAGATTTATGATATTGGTTTCACCGCGTGCATAGCTGACTACCAAACTTATGGAGAAACATGAACTAGCTTAAATGGAGGCTGATTTTGGTCCAAGCTAACCTTAACAGAACATGGCCCTATAATTATTGCCATGACTGTCCATGTTGTTATTATGGATCTTTGTCTTATATTGTTAAAACTATTATGTTTCTATTCCATTGCTGCTTAGATTGTGTAGTGTGTTGATAATGGTTCCAGTTGCGTTATCGTTCGGAGTTTGATCTTGTGTGAATCACCTAAGCAATAGAGTAGATCAATTTTAAATACAGGTATGAAAGCCTAATAGGTTTGTTATTTCCACGACATTATCCTAAAGTTCACTGCCTTACATTGTGCACAATTATATACACATATGGTTTGATCCCATATGAACAAACTGAGGAATAGATTAGATCAACTTTTAATATAAGTATTGAATACTTTAATAAGTTAGTTATTCCAATCACTTATCCTAATGTGCACTATCCTACATTTTCGACAATTACATACATGCACGTATGGGTCAAAGTATAAATTATATCTCATTTTATTAGTATGGATACAAGTACACCTCATATTTTTGTAAAACCTACCTAATTAATATAAGTCTTTAAGTTAGTGTTTCCCTTGTCGCACAATAGTGCCATATTGAGCCATAGTTGAACTTTATTTAGATACATTAACTTATCAACATGTCTAAACTTGCATGATTTCTACTGATCTCCACTCGTAGATCTATCATGTATTTTTATATTTGCAAATTCTTATCAAGTTGAGGAACATGTGATACTAGTGTATCCAATTATTGTAGAGAGGGTGTATTTTCTTCGTTTTAAGAAGATTCTACAAGTGGAATGCGCAATCCTTCCACTTGTGAACGCGAACGTGTTTAAAAATACCTTCTGTCCAAGGTTGAATACACGAGGTTGCCTATGATGATCGGCATAAAAACGCGCTCTATCTTGAGCTGTTTTTATATTATCTCGTGCAATATGCAACATATCTTGCATATCCCGAAGAAAGTTTTGCGTACTTCACAACTCATCATGATGTATATTAACATCAATCGGGGCTCGTGGCTGAAAACCATACATCAACATAAAAGGACTATATCCCGTCGACGTATGCTTGGAGCTGTTATAAGCAAACTCCAAAATTGGGAGATAACGTTCCCATTTTGTTGGTTTTGCACCAACGTATGCTCGAAGCATGTCCTCAATAATTTGATTTACTCGTTCTGTCTGTCCATCGGATTGAGGATGATCCGTGGAGCTCATGCTCAACGTAGTTTCTAACTTCTTAAAGACTTGTGTCCAGAAGTCACTAGTAAACTTTGGATCTCGATCACTCACGATATCCATCGGTAACCCATAAAAACGAAACAATTCGTCAACAAATTGGTAAGCCAATTCAGGAGCTGTTACCGTGGTTTTAGTAGCAATAAATCTGGCCATTTTAGTTAGTCGATCAACGACAACCCAGATGGCATCATGACCTTTTTGGGTGCGAGGAAGGCTAACAATAAAATCCATGGATATACTTTCCCACTTATTATTGGGAATGTCCAAGGGATGTAAAAGTCCTGCGGCTTTAAGTCGCTCGGCTTTGTTAACCTGGCACTGGTGACATTTAGTCACATAGCTATGTATGTCAGGACGCATCTTAGGCCAATAAAATTGAGTGGAGATGAGAACGAGTGTACGATGTATTCCAGGGTGCCCTGCTGAGGGTGCATCATGGCATTCAAAAAGAATCCTCTTTTTGACCTCGGGTAAATCTGGAACACAAACCTTCCCATTACGGTAGAGCAAACCGTTAGCAATGTGGAAGTATTCCTTCGAGGATGTGGTGGTGTCTGTTCCAGACTCAACTCTTGCCTAGTATTTTGCGAAATAACTGTCATCAGGATACTTTCCTCGAAGGTGATCATAAAGATCTGATGATATTGCAGTGAAGCTAAGCATGTTAACTTCACGGATGCGACTTAGTGCATCAGCGACAATGTTCATGGAACCTTTACGATATCGTATGGAAAAATCAAAGTCCTGGATGAGATCAGCCCATCGTGCCTTACGACCTTTCAGGTTTGTTGGTCACAAAAATATTTCAAGGACTCGTGGTCCGTAGTTACCACAAAGTGATTTCCATAAAGATAATGGCGCCATGTTTTGAGCGCATGTATAACTGCAAATAATTCCTTTTCTTGAACGGTATACCGACATTGAGCAGAATCAAGTTTCTTACTCTCGAATGCTATTGGTTTACCATCTTGATACAAGACAGCACCTATAGCATAATCGCTTGCATCGGTTTCAACCTCAAAAGGTTTTGAAGGATCAGGTAAAAGAAGTGAAGGAGCCTTGCAAACTAGGTCCTTGAGTTCCTTAAATGCAAGGTCTAGTGTAGCATTCCACACAATAGGTTTTGTAGACTTACACGTTTGACCTTTTAAAAGATCAGTAAACGGCATCGTCAATTGGGAGTAATTACGAAGAGACTTTCGCAAAAACCCCACAAAACCAAGGAATGATCGAACTTCTCGAATATTCCGAAGAGTGGGCCAAAGCTTGATTTTCTCAATGCGAGAAGGATCAATTTCAACTCCTCGTTCGGTTATGAGATGTCCTAGATAAGTAATTGATTTCTTGAAGAACTCACATTTTGAGATCTTCGCATAAAACTGTTTGTCACGCAATGTTTGTAAAACAAAGCGGACATGTCTAGCATGTTCTTGTAATGTACGGCTATAAACTAAAATATCATCCAGGAAAATAACGACAAATTTTCCAAGTTGTTCTCGGAAAATGTCATTCATTTCTTGTTGAAAAGTAGCCGGAGCATTGGTCAAACCAAAAGGCATAACCAAAAACTCGTAATGGCCATAGCGCGTACGAAATGCCGTTTTAGGAACATCGTCCTCACTTATTCGTATTTGATGGTAGCCAGTACGGAGATCAAGTTTCGTAAAATACCGAGCTCCCTGGAGACGGTCAATTAGATCGTCAGCCCGAGGCAATGGATACGAATTCTTGATCGTCACTTTATTTAAGCGTCGGTAATTAATACACATACGCCATGTGCCCTCTTTCTTTTTAACCAAGAGAACTGGTGCACCCCATGGAGATTTACTATAACGTATATAACCCATTCGTAAATAGTCCTTGACTTGCTTAGATACCTCATCTTCTTCGGATCGACTTAAGCGATACGGAGGTATACTTATTGGTGCAACACCAGGTACAATATCTATACGATGGTCTATATTACGTTTAGGAGGTAACCCATCAGGTAGTTCACTTGGAAAAACATCATGAAAATCATTTAAGATTTCATCAAGTTGTTGTTGTTCAAAATATGTTAATTGAATCGGGACATTATCGATATTGTAAACGTGAATGTCCGGATCAAGTACACAATAAAATAACGTAGAACAAGACAACTCGGATATTGATGGACACGAGGAAACAATCGAGAGGGATTGTTTTTTTACACATTGAATAAAATGCGTACAATCGTTCAGTACAAAAGAAATGGAATGACGAACCCAATCAATAAATAAAGAAGAGTTTTTATTATAAAACCAGGGATAACCCAGTATTACATCGGTGGTACAAAGATTCATTACATGGAAGTCTACTTCCTCTATATAAGTATCAATAGAAATTCCTAATGAATGAATCGCCCCGTTGATGTATTGTACTCTTCCATCAGCCAAGTGCACCGTGTAGGTGTGATCACTTACGGTGGGTTGGATTCCCCATATCTGAACCAAACGATCATTCACAAAATTGTGTGAGCTTCCCGAATCAAATAAAAATTGTACGGGAGATCCATTGATATACCCGTTTGCACGTAGTAAATCATTGGGACCCAATACATAGTGAGGGAAAGAACATTGACAATTACTTAAATGATGTGTATAGACTTGAAGGACATTAGGAATCTGACCTTTATGGTCTGCAGCTTTAGCTTTGTTGTCGTGCTCTTTCCGTTGGAGCTTTCGACATTGATCTTTTGTATGACCCTTCTTTTTGCAGAATACACAAAAAGGATGTTGTCGCTTACAATCGCGATCCAGGAATTCGTTGGGTGTCTTGCGTTTCCCAACAAATTGCGACTGCTTAGTCCCGGGCGCTTCGTTGGGTTTGTTATGGTCCTTCTTCGAAGTGCGTTGATAGCGAAGAACTATTTCAACGGCCTCTTCGAAGGATTTTGGATCCTTATCGTGCACTATCCAGTGATAGTCCGAATTGGGGATGCCATTGACAAAACAAGCTATCAACCAATTGTCCCCTTCTAGACCCGATTTTTGGATTTGTGTTCTAGCATGGTGAACATAGTCTTCTAGCGAGGAAAATTTCCTGCTAGAGAGGTTCATTAAAGCTTGTGCTGCCTCGGTTCGAGAGGGAGGTTGCAGAAATTGGCCCTTAAAAACCGTGACAAAATCTGTCCAGGTATCGGGCAATTTCCCCATAGTACGGAGGCCACGCCACCAGGCGGCGGCCTTACCCCCGAGTTCTCGACCGACATATGCAATCTTCGTACTATCTGGCGTGGGATAGAGCTCAAAATGAGACTCCCATCGTCCCAGCCATGTGCAGATTGCTTCTTCGGTTCTTTCCTTTTTGTCTCCCGTAAATGGCTTAACGACAAATGATGGTTCACCTTGTCGCTCATCAGGTCTATTAGTCTCACGTTGTAGACTAATGACACGTGCCTCAAGAGCACTCTGAGATTGCCGAAGTTCGGTCATCTGTTGAGCGGTGAAACTAAGGTATTGGGTTATTTGTGCCAAATACATCTCAGTGGACATTTGTCCAGGAGGATTCCCTTGAGTTCCTTCCGCTTGAGCGGATGACATCGGGTCGTTAATTTGAGCCATTAAAGATTATTTCTGGAAAAGAAATAGGATAAGGTCAGAGATATAGTCATAACATCATGTCGTGATGTAAACATATCATGGGCGAGCATTAATCGATATCATTATCTCACGTCAATACCCCTCTAGACGTATGAGATAAGGTTCAAGATCAGGTTACTATGGTAACACAAAGGTGTTTTAAAAACCATGGGGGTGACAAAAAAATGTCTTTCCCTGATCTCTATATCGATTTTTTCATGGTGGCTCCCCGAGGCTCAACCATGTATGTTCGCGTCATGAATAGTTTATACACGAAAAAAAATGTTAACAATAAACTATGTTTCGGTGCCCACATAAGTGGTTTCGGCTCTTTAAGTCCTATTACGAGGACCCCGAGGTGCACTTAGACCTTAAGTCTAATCATGTGTTATAGTCATATGTATCAAGGATGTTGTATGGTCTTGGTCATATTTGAACTCGAGACCTCGAGAACAAATACATTAAACACTTGAGCCAACCAAGTAAGTTGCTCTTCTTGAATGCTTAATGTTTGATGCGTATAAGAGATATGCGAGGCAATTGATCGTATATGTTTTTCTAAAAGAACATATATGTCAAGGATCCTTATTTCGCCCTCATTTACCAAAACTATGTTGGTACGTTACCTAACCTCAAGTCTCGTAATTACGATGGCATACGCCAAAGTGCAACCTAATGGTGAAGCCAAATGAGCCCTTGTTTCGTAGTAGGCCCACGTGGGCCATCACATGGTCACGTCATTACGAATGCCTCTCATAAGAACGAGCTCATGGTGGCATCGTATCCATGTAACGAGGGAGGGATGTTGGATACGCGCGTCATTGGAGCGACCTCACTTGAAGTGGGTCAAGCCCTACGTACTCAACATCATTTTGGCTATTGGCGTTTCTTTACGTAACAAAATCGAGGTCGTCAACGGGGTTATCAACAATAAAAAAATGTTGAAAAAGGGATGGTGACAACGCCATTCTCACAAAAATGTAAGGACGGCCACCAACATCCTTTTCCCGACCATGACAACTTTCGATATAATCACGTAATAATGAATATACACATATGTTTACTTATCACATATATACGATCAAATACGTATATATGTGACCACATATGCCTATATTAAACATATCGTTATAGTAAATAGCCACAAATGATGTGATCGAGATACATAATCGAGGTATATACCTCTACGCACACGAAACATCCACAAATAAGAGATCATCGTAATACGCAATGGAGGTATTGACCTCTTACGCATACGAGACCAAACGCATATCGTTTACAACAAATCAAGGTATTAAACTCATACGCAAACGTAACATATGTTCGTGAACGTAATACGTAATTGAGGTATTAACCTCGTACGCATACGACACTCATCACATATTATTAATATGTCAACCGAGGTATTGACCTCGTGCACATATGTAAACATTTTAGATAATCAATTAAAGACCACTACAACATCATTGATTTAATGAAAAAAATTACATATAAACTAAACACATGATTAGATGGGAGAAGAGAGAATAGAAAGAAAAATTATGGAAAGAGTTACCGAAGTTCTTTGTTGATCGTTGTCCGGATCAAGGCCAACCGCACAACGATCGATCAGCATCAATCAAAAGACAAATGAAAAACAAAGAAACATTAGTACAAAAATCTGATATCAAATATTATAGATCTTGATACTAACGTAAGCTTAAGATAAGGATAATGAAAAGATAGATAGAAAGGAGAAAGAGAAAGAAGGGTGCCGATCCACCCGACCACCCCCGAGCGAAGGGATCGAGACGGACTCGAGCCTCGATCGGCGTCCCATACCACCGCCGTGGCGTCGAGTCGTACCTGGTGCTGGCGCGCTCGCTACAAGAGTTGACCCACCACACGAGCAGAGTCTCGATGTAGTCAAAAGATGATCAAATGAGGGTAGCTAGGCCTCTTATTTATAGCGAAACCCAAGGCCCCCAGGCAAGTTCACACTTGACCTAATGGGTTGTCTCAATCCCGAGGATTAAAAGTAATCCTCCCCTTCTTTACACTCTCATTTAACCCTCACACTTATCCACGTGTATAGAATACTACGGTAAATTCTTACCACGGGATATTATATGGTCATGCCCGTAACAGTAGTAGTATATCTTCTATTAGCACTGCTTTAGTACACCGGTTAGATCTCCCCACATCCACTGCTCCTTCCATCCAAGTCCTTTTTGGCGATCACCAACATCTTTACCACTGTCACACACAAGCCCATTGCACCTTCACCTTAGGCACTATCACCTTCTCACATCACTTTTATGTCTTGCCCCACCAACTCTTCCCCCTCACCCTAGGTTGTGATTGGTTCCTCAAGCGCCGCGCTGTGATTGATTTTGATGCCCACAAACTTCTTGTCCCACATGCTTCCCCTATCCCTCTTCTACAAGATAGCTCCCCTAGCCCCCACCTTAGCCAAGTTCAGGTAGCACTTAGTCCACAAGAGCGATTGGTCTCCATCCGCCAATTATTCGCCCGTTTTCCATCACTAACCCTCCAACCCACACATGCTCCTACTATCTCTTGCCTGGTACAACATGCCATTCGTACTGGGGAGGCCACTCCGATCCGCATGGCTACTCGCCGACGTTCCCCTCTTGACCACGATCGCATTGATGCGGCCGTCACCGACATGCTCACCAAAGGTATTATCGTTCCTTCCACCAGCGATTGGGTTTCGGAACCCCACCTCGTCAAGAAGGATGATGGCACCTTCCGCTTTGCATCGACTTCAGGCCTCTTAACAAAGTGACTATCCATGACCTCTACCCGCTCCCTCGCGTGGACGACCTCTTGGATCAAATCGGTGGCTCCCGTTATTTCACCTCCCTGGACTTAGCCTCGGGATATTGGCAAATCCCCCTAAAACCTTCTGACGCCCACAAGACCGCATTCCGCACACGCCGCGGGCTATTCCAATTCACCCGCATGCCGTTCGGCCTGTCTGATGCTGGCAGCACATTCCAACGCATGGCCAACTCCATTTTTGCCGCCCTTATCAACAAAGGTGTCCTCCTCATTTATCTCGATGACATCCTTATCCACACGGCCACTTGGGAGGACCATCTACAAGCTCTCGCCGAAGTCCTCGCTTGCATAACTAAGCATAACTTGCAGCTCCAATGGAAGAAGTGTCGATGGGGAAGCACTAGCCTCCGTTTTCTCGGCTTCATCATCTCTGGTGACGGAATCCGTATGGACCCTGCAAAGGTAGCAGCCATCAACGACTACCCTCGCCCCACTTCAGTCAAATCCTTGCAACGTTTTTTGTGCATGATCACCTTTTACCTTCGCTTCATGCCAAACCTTGCCTTGGTCACTTTTCCCCTTCGCCAACTCTTGAAGAAAGGCGTGTCATTCAGTTGGGATCCTGCTTGTGAAGATAGCTTTTGTCGCCTTAAAACCATGGTCAAGGAATCGGGGTTGCTCGCCCATCCTAACTTTGACCGACCGTTCACGTTGCAGACAAACGCATCAAACCAGGGGTTAGGAGACGTCCTCTTGCAAGCCGATTGCCATGGGCAAGAGAAGGCAGTCGCCTTCATTAGTCGGACTCTCACGTCGGCTGAACGCAACTACTCAACCACTGAGAAGAAGCTACTTGCGATTGTCTGGTCTTTCCAGCGTTTTCATCCATACCTTCATGGTGGATAGGTTACGGTTGAGACCGACCACCAGCCCTTGCTTTCTCTTATCCATCGACCTCACCCCCCATGCCGCTTGTTGCAATGGATGCTGGCAGTTCAAGAGTATCAGTTTACCCTCTCCTATCGGAAAGGTGCAACCAATTTGGTCGCTGATAGTCTCTCTCGCGTCGACTGCCAGGCTGTCCAATTTCTCCATGAGACATCCGATCTTCCGATACCATTGCCACAACTCGCTACGCTTCAACAACACGACCCCGCCATCCAACAGATAATCCATCAGTTGCGCTCCCTCCAACCGTTTCCTTCACAACGACGGTTCATGCTCCGCGATAACTTGGTATTCTTCATTCAAGCGCATCACGAGCCTCGTCTCTACATCCCTCATGCCCTACAACAAACGTATCTCCAATTTTATCACGACCACCCATTGTCGGGCCACTTGGGTTTCCACAAGGTTCTTGAAAAATTACGTCTCAAGTATTACTGGCCCAACATAAGACACTCAGTCTCTGCCTATATCAAACAATGCGCTTTGTGTCAACACATCAAACCTAGGGGCAAGCCAGCTGGAACACTCCAACCCATCACCGTCACGTCACCTTTCGAGCTGGTCGGATGGGATTTCATGGGACCTTTTCCCGAAACCTCTAGGGGCAACAGGTATATCCTTGTCATAACAAAATACCTCACACGATGGGCTGAAACTGTTGCCATCCCCGACGTCACTGCGCCAACAATTGCCTCCCAACTCTTGCAAAAGGTAATATTTCAACATGGTTGCCCTATCCAAATCTTATCTGATCAGGGCCGCCAGTTCCATGGGGATGTCCTCAATGTTGTGGCAACTCAACTAGGTGTCCAACAAGTGTTTACATCCCCTTACCATCCTCAAACAAATGGCCTCACTGAACGCCTCAAGAAGACCCTCAAGCAAGAAATTGCCGCTTACATCGATCCATGCCACAAAACCTGGGATCAAATCTTGCCTTTTGTCACCCATGCCTACAATACATCCGTACAAGCGTCGACACGGATCAGCCCTTTTCGAGCACTCTATGGACGCGACCCGCGGCTCCCACCAGAAACGTCCATTGACATCTGTTCTAAACCTGCCAACATGGATAGTGCTACTTGGGGGCTTTATCTCCAACAAATGCTCCCCCTCCATCGACAAGCCAGCTCCCGGAATCTACAAGTCGCACAACTACGTCAAAAGCGACACTACGACGTGGGTCAAATCACCCCGACGTATGTTGATGGAACCAAAGTCCTTGTTTACTTCCCGATCTGGCGGCGTGGTCTTAGTGAATCCCTCATGCACCGGTGGATCGGCCCATTCATTGTAATTCGTGCCATCAAGTCCACGGCTTACTTACTCCGACGCAATTCCAACGGTCGATTCACCTCAGCCCATGTTGCCCATATCAAGCCATATGCTACCCCAAACCTATCTTCTAGCACCCCTCCTTCTCTCATAGCGTAACACTCCTTGTTTTTCTGAGGGGGGAAATGTGGTGTCCCTTTCATGCAAGAGCATGCATTTGAACAAACCACTCTTTTAGCCACTCCCGTTTAGCACATCACCCATTTTAGCCCACCCTTTCAGCACACCATTTTGGGACACGTGTAGCTAGGCCGTCCCAAAATGGGTTCTTTGTATCTTCTATATATTGAATGATAAGTATGAAGCTAGCTAAGCTGGTTTGGTTTCCTTTTATGTGCATTTCACAATATCATATCTTTGTTTCCATTACCTTGATATTCTTTCAATTAATTTACAAAGATTTGTATTAAAACAATTTACCCACTGAAATACTTGAATTTATTGGAAGCATATTAATGGTTACATCTAAATTTAGGCCATCGAAACATTTTGCCTCACACTAAACATTTGATTACACATGTATTAAGAGATTTGAGAGGATTAACCTATCAAACAAACCTTTCTTATTCACACCTTTTGTTTTTTTGTCCTAACTAGGTGTTATAATGTGTAGATGTAGAATCTAAAACAATTAATACTTTCTTTCATAATCCTATCAAGATAAGAGTCCAATACAAACGATATGTGTTGAGCTATGCTTCAAATGTTTGCTCATATGAATTGAAGAAGTATGCCGGGGAATGTGGCGTCTAGGGTAAATAACTTTGACATTTTTGCTTATCATCACAACTTGGGAACTAATCTAAATGGAGTCCAAATTCTAAGGGAACTAAACCAAGATATAACACATGTCATGTCTTGATTAGAATCATTCTTTATGATTTAATTAAGGCTCATTCACATGGACAAACACAATTCATTCTATCCTTTGAATGGACTCAGTGTTGTCTTGTATATAGCGGTAGCATCCATTTGAGCCATCGAAAGGCATTTCCTATTTGAAGTTTGTTGGCTCCATGAAAAGCATATTGCTTATGAGTTGGAGGGTTTATGGGTGAGAGATCTAATTCGAGATTGATCTTGATTGGTGTATATGGCATTTCTTTATCATTCCAACAAAAATAGGGAATTAAGATAGCAATTGGGAATTTCAATCTTCTCATGTTTTGACAAATGGATGCATATCTCATGTTCTTAGATGTTGAAAACCCTAATTTTACAAAAAAGCTTACTTTTTGTAGGGGAGTTGGCAACTTATGGGTTTGAGTATGTTCCACAATAAAATTCTAGCATTGGCATCAAAAGGTGAAGTGGGTTTGAAAGGAAACATAACTATGAACTCAAAGTCTCTTGATAATTACTTAATATTATTAACTTAATTTAGTAGAAAATAGGAAGGCCTTTTGACAAGTTTGTGTGTGGAAGGTAGACGGATAATGGTTCCCTCTCAACAAATTGGTCAACCTCAACTTCAAATATACAGATAGTTTCTTCATAGTGGATTGTCTTTGTGGGCTATGTTTGTTGTAGGTTTTAGGGTTAGGGTTAAGGACAATGATAATCATGATAAAGATAGACATGGTGGTTATGATGATGATGGAGAGTATGGGATTGATGGTGAGAGAGATCATGTGCATTGACAAGCATTGCGGGGTGGGGGGTGGTGCCTAGAATGGCTCCACCCCCCTCCCAAGGGGATTCAATGTTGAGGGGGAGAGAGAGAGAGAGAGAGAGAGAGAGAGATGAAAAGAGATAGAGAGAAATGTTCATTCATTCATTCATTCATTCCCCATAGAGGGGTTAAATAATACAAGAGGGGGTAGATACAAAGGGGTGTAAGCCCCCTAGAGCATTCATATTGGACACTCACTCACACCTCATCGTATCCCTCCACATGCACACACGTGTGCATGTGTTCACATACATATCGACTCACAATTACATTTATGTTCCCTACACATATACAACATCATCATGATAATATTCGACCCTCACTCATCACACTTGACTCTCCGTACAGCTCGTACGGGGTAACACAATATGGCACGCCCGTGGGAAAGTGCCTTGCACGTCGATCCCACATCCCTTGATGATGATATCTCTTCGACCGGAACTTCCATCGGTCCTTTCAACGATCGACTCCCTCGATCGGAGCGCTTGACTCGATCATCTCCATCGGTCAGCGACTTTTCCGCAACACGAACATTCTCGTTCTGTCGACTTATGATATTTGGTAACATCAATGATCGACTCCCTTGATTGGAGCGCTTGACTCGAACATCTCCGTCGGTCAACGACTCTTCTGCGACACAAACATTCCCATTCTGTCGGTTCACGAACTTCGGTAACATCATTTGGGTCGTCAAAAAAACGTTGTATGTATGTGTGTTCCTTTTGTTGATTTTGTAAGTTGTGTGTCGATCACGTCCATTTCTTTTAGGTTCATGAGTTTTCGACATTTCGTAGGTGCCCTTTGATTTTTTTAAATTTTGACAATGCCATCATGTTTTTCGAAATTCTTCGAATGCCCTTAGGTTTTCAAAACTCCTCGAATGCCCCTTATCATTCTCTTTTTCCCTCTTTTTTCTTTTCTTGTTTCCTTCTTTTTCTCTTGCTTCTGTCGTTTCCCTCCTTTCTATCTGTCTGGCTGACTGTCTTCTTCGATTCCTTCCTTCTTCTTCTTCTTGATTTCTTCTTCTTCAACGTCTCTTTCTTTGTGTTCTCTAGTATTCTTCTCTTGCGTGCTTCCTTCTTCCATCTTCTTGGTGTTAAACTCTGCTTCTTCTCCTTCTTCTGACATTCTTTTCCTCTTCTTCCTCATTTGGTTCTTCTTGTTTTCTTCTGTAGTTCTTCTTCCGTTCCTTTCCAGAATTTGTCTTTTTCTGCATTTCTCGTTTCTTTCCATTTTCTGGTCTGTTCCTTGTCTTCTATACTCTGCACTTTCTTGTCTGTGTGTTCTAGTTCCTTCTTCTATGTCATTTCGCGTCGTTTCTTCCTGTTGTCCGTCGTTGTCATCGTCTCTGTCGCTTTTAGGTGTCGATGTCCCATCGTCTGGCCATTGTCGTTGCCCTGGCTGTGCATTTCGGCCGTAGTCTCCGTTGCTCTTCGTCTCTGTCCGGCCATCGTCCCGCTGTCTTCGTCGTTGTCCGGCTGCGTCCGGACCGGCCTCCTCTGTTTCAGCGCCGTTCGGCCACTACGACCGCTCTTAGGTCGCTCTCCGGCCTCTCCTCCGTCTCAGTCGGTGCACGGTCGTCGTCATCATCTTCCGACCGTGCGTTTGGTTCGTTGTCTCGGCCGTCTGTCTGTTTCTCCGGCCTTGTCTTGCCCTCAGTCGCACCGACTGCTCCATCCATTGTCCAGCTATTCGGCCGGTTTCCGAACATTCCGGTCAATCCTTCCACTCTTCGGCCGATGTTTGGCTGTCGTTCCGTATTTGTCCGGCCCTGTCCACCGACTCCATCTCCATCTCGAGTTGTCTCTACCCGTCCTTCTCTCTCTATCCGGTCATTTTGTGTCGCCGACTCCGTTATTGTCTCTATTGGTTTCCGTCCGTCTCCATTCCTGTCTCCATCTCTATCGCTTCGTCTGTTGTTGTGTGTGTCTGTCCGGCCCCGCCGTTGTTGTCGGTTGTCGTTGATGTCTGACGGTTGTCTCGTCCATCACTTTTCAGTGTCACTGTCGTTGTTTCGGTCATCTACTCCGGCTGCTTCGGTGCTAACCAACTCTGGTTCTAGTTCCGACTCTCTCCGCGATGCTTCTTTTGGACACTGTGAACACTTCCGATTCCGGTCCCGTGCATTCTCAGCACATCCTGCCAGTCTCCGCTCCACACACTGCGTCTTCCTCCGCAGTCTCCTGGTGAGCATCTCTTTCCGATAGTGCTGGCACCGGCTCCCTTGTAATCGGAGTTTTTTTTGTCGATTCTTGCTCCATTCTCCGTCTGGCCGTCTTTCTAGTTACTTGTCTCCGTCTTTCTGGTGTTCTCTCGCACCATGCTTTCTTGCACACACACATTGCTAACTGCAAATTTGCACATATGTTGTAGCCATTCTCACACACTCACAATGCGGTCGTACATTTTTGGCAACATTTCTCGGACATTTATGACAAAAATAGACCAAATAAAACACACATATATAGAGATTAATTTGTTGTAGAATTGTATGGCAATCAATCTTCCATTTCCGATTTCTTTCGCACATAATCGTAGCGTTTTGCTGCATTTCATTGTTGTCATGTCTCTGTTGCGTATTAGTCTTCGACTTCATCTCCAAAAGGGGGTCGCCCATCGTGGTCGCCAAATGGTGTTGTAGGTTTTAGGGTTAGGGTTAAGGACGATGATAATCATGATAAAGATAGACATGGTGGTTATGATGATGATGGAGAGTATGGGATTGATGGTGAGAGAGATCATGTGCATTGACAAGCATTGCGGGGTGGGGGGTGGTGCCTAGAATGGCTCCACCCCCCTCCCAAGGGGATTCAACGTTGAGGGGGAGAGAGAGAGAGAGAGAGAGAGAGAGAGATGAAAAGAGATAGAGAGAAATGTTCATTCATTCATTCATTCATTCCCCATAAAGGGGTTAAATAATACAAGAGGGGGTAGATACAAAGGGGTGTAAGCCCCCTAGAGCATTCATATTGGACACTCACTCACACCTCATCGTATCCCTCCACATGCACACACGTGTGCATGTGTTCACATACATATCGACTCACAATTACATTTATGTTCCCTACACATATACAACATCATCATGATAATATTCGACCCTCACTCATCACACTTGACTCTCCGTACAACTCGTACGGGGTAACAATGTTTATCTTTTGGTGAAATGAGCTAGAAAGACACGTTGATGGTTAGATAACAATATATATCTAATTTTGACATATGGATCACTAAACAACATTGACCTTTGGTCATTATAGGATGAATCTCATATTGCGTCCTTGATAGCATCACATTACTGCAAGAAGAAACAATTGTTATATGGTTACTACACATGTTCCTAAATTTACAAATTGGCCAAGTTGAATTATCAAAGGTGTGGATACCATAAGGTGTTAAAATGACTATAACACATACTCATAGAAAATGAAATATTAGTTATTGTTTATATTGGATAATCTAATTCCATGATCCTTCACTTACAAACAATGCCTTTATTATAAAGCATACAATCTGATGCACATGTTGCAAAAGCTAGAGACCAGTTAGGAGACTTGAAGGGTAAATGAGAAAATTGTAGTTTTGGCAAAATATCATACTGAAACTTTTTGTATCCATACTTACTTCACTAATATCCATAGACATTTAGTTGCTAGGTCATTTTCAATATACATGCACCTATTGCATATGACCTTAGCTTCTACAAAATATAACTTATATTTTTCCAACTATTTATCAAACGAAATTGCACATCTCATGCATGATTCCCACGCATTCCTTAAAGGACGCATAAGATTTCAAGAACTATCGAGGATGACAATATCAGTGACAAGACTAGGCATGTCTTTTTGCTTGTCTAGTCGATCATGGAAAATTATTTCACGGGGTATCCAGATCTTAAAATTATAATATGGATTTCGTTTTATATTCTCAATATTCAATTAGGGTCTACCATTCTTAAAACCCCACACTTGGATGACTTGGGGATTGATATGTCTTGTGGGTCTTGTTTGTCCCCCTTGTGTATGATAGGATATACCTCATCATTATCATTATATCTCTCTCTCATTATTAGCTTGGTTGTTTACACCACTGTATCAAAGGTTTCATACACACCCTGGGTTGGTGTCCCCTACACTTCGTCGTCTTAGATGTTGTAATTTTGTTATAAACTTCAATGAGTACCAGTGTCATAGATACAATGGGCTATGCCCATGTCCCATATGTCGCATACATTGTTTCGGGGCCTCCAACCTAGAAGTTGTATTCAATCCCTTACGGATAACAATCGGCAACGGTTCGGTTTGAACCGAACCGAACTGCGAAACCGCGGCTTAGCAACTTAATAGTTTCAACGGTTCGGTTCGGTTTTAGGTTCAGGTTTAAAAAAATGGTTTGGTTCGGTTTCAACAGTCAGAAACCACGGTTTAAACAGTTAAACGGTTAAACGGTTTTTTATTTTTTATTTTTTTTTATAAAATTAAAAAAAAAATTGTTTTAAAACTATCTTTTCATTTTTATACCGTCTTTAAAATTTAGGAACATCTTTAAATTTTTAAAAATTTAAAATAATGAAATATTGTAAATTTAAAATTTAAAATAATGAAATATTGTAAATTTAAAATTTAAAATTTGAGCTAAGTTGAAAACTGAAACCAAACCACAAAACCGCGGCTTTTACGGTTTGAATTTTTTTTAATGGTTTCGTGGTTTGGTTCGGTTTGGTTCAGGTTTCAAAAATTTTAAACAGTTCAGTTCCAAACCAGTTCGGTTTAGACCCTCTGAAACTGAACCAAACTAAATCGAACCATTGCCGATTGTTACTTATGGACTACAAATAAATCGATATGAAGTGACCTTCCTCTTCATGTATTGATAGGTCACAAGCCACAAACATGTCACACATGCTCCCTCTCATTCTCTCTCAAGAATTCACATCCAATGGGGTCCTCTAAACTTTCATGTCCTGTAGACTTTTAATGCAAAGGGAGTTTGACTTTTATATTTACGTGTTTGGAACAAAAAGCATAACTTAAAGCTTTTGATTAAGTCTTTGTTAGAGGCAAAACATCCACTATATACAAATCTAATGCTAATGATAATTAGATACATTGCCTAGACGAATCCCCTATAATTCAGGTTATAATTAAGCCAACTCTCCCATATTAAGCTAATCTTCACTCACTTACAATGTCATTAGTAGTTAATATTACAAGCTCTTAGTACATCCATCCCTGGCTTTTGATTTGATTGCCATATTTTTTATATAGGAAGCTTATCTACATGCATCCTTACTATTGGGGTTAATTACGCAATTGGACAGGTAATTATACTCTGATTAGTGTTTATTGGTTATGCTTTGATTGGTTAGTGTATTGATGTCTAGTCTTTTAACTAATTAAGAATGACCCCTGCATACTACATATTGGTGCATCATCTTCTGTGCTCCTAGTCTTTACCATTGCTCATGTTGATTTTTAATCATTTCTTCGAGGGTTTTGACATGAGGAAAACATTTGAAATTATTGTATACGTTGGTGTTATGCCCTAGAACCTCATTCTCTCCTCCTAGGAGGAGGATCCTTATGTGATCCTTAAGGATTCAAGTAATGACACATTAGAGTTAATCACAATGTTAATCATAAGTTCTCAAGCCACATAATTACCATAAGAATATTATGTTTCTTCAAAATATCAAATCATAAGCTAGTATGATTTCCTCTATCTTGAATAGCATATTGCAAAGAACACACATGTCCCTCTATATCTAACCAAAACTAAAACTCTTCCATATGGAAACACATCCTACCAAAATGTGATAAGCGAACAACATCCTTATAGTTGATTCACACTCCTATAGTATGCAAACACTACTAGAGTGGATTTTGCTAATCCTCCATGTAACAACTCACTATGGTAGTGGTACCCTTCTTTTGAGTTAGTTCCTTGTTACATGGTTTATAGTTTTCTCTCTTTGGTCACTTACTAATTCTAGTGGATATATGAAACTGTACACGTAATTTATTTTGTCCATGGAGCTTGGAAAGTTCTTTGACATTGGTTATTAGTGATTTGGGGAGGTTTTTGTCTTGCCAAGGTCCATCCCAATTTATTGTATGTTGACAACATAACCTTAGGAGTATTCTACTTGATACAATAAATCCACATTTTGTAGGTTTCAACCTTAGTCGTGGTTCTCAAAATTTATCGAGAGATATTGTTGTATGTGTTAGATTTCCCTATGTTGCTTTTAACATAGTGATGGATGTTTTCAATTCAAGCATTCTCACCATGTCCATGAAAACTTTTAGTTCCTAGAAAAATGTTGTATTTTCCTAACTATGCAATGTTATGAAAATTTGGTAGTAGTTAGTAATGTCATCAAGAAAATTGTAAGTTTCATGGTTTGCATGCAAAATAATGGTTGAATAGGTCAAACATTTTCGTTGTATGAAAATTTGGTAGTAGTTAATAATGTCATCATGAAAGTTGTATGTTTCATGGTTTTCATGCAAAATAATGTCCCTAAACAATGACTGAAATAGGTCAAACATTTTGGTTGTGTTTAACTAATAATAACAGTTAAGTATGCTAGTGGGATAACTCTTTAAAAATGTGGTATACCTATACCATTTTGAGTTAGTTTATTGTTACATGGTTTATAGTGTGCCTTTTTTGCTAGAGACAAGAATCAAACCTCCAACTTCCAATGCCATAACCAAGTGTCATAGCAAATGCATCTCCACACATGACATGGTTGTGATAAAATGCTTCTACAATAAGATACTTGTATATTTGGAGTTTTGTCATTCTAGAACTCTTTGGAATCTCTGGAAAGTTCTAGAAACTTCCAAAGCATGTATTCTACAAATATTGGAAATAATCTACAAACTTTAGGAGCATGCATGCACATGTAATAATTAGAAACATGTACAAATATATAGTTGTTCATCTTGATCATAAGTATGTAATTTCATTCTTTCTCTCTCAATATTTTGTCTCTTATCTAACTCACATTCCTTGTCTCATTTCCCCTTATCTGTAACAGATTGTTCACCTTCCCCTTCCTAAGCCTCATCATGTCTTACTCCACTGGAAACTGCAATAAGATGATGACAACCTTGCAAAAAGTCCAAATTACAACATTTGAGAATCATTGTGGAAACTTCATGCAACTTCATCGACAATTTCTTCAACCCCTAATGTTCTGGAGCCTAAGGTTATTCTACCAGACAACTTAAATGGCTCAAGGACTTGGTATCACGGGTTATCAATACGATCCAACTTACCATTTAATCACAACCCACATGTTATTCTAATGATTTTTGTTGAGTTGTTGTAGTATTCTTCTCTTGGGTCTCGCACAAGTCTCGTTTGCGCCTCTAGTTGAAACATCATCATGTTCTACAAGACTTTCATGCTTTCCTTTAGAGCTTGAATTGTCATTTGGGGATATGGATCACATTAAATGACCTTTACAAAGCTCTATTCATTACAAATGGTATGTGATGATGTTCAATGGGACAACCAAAATTCTATCAGAACCTTTGAGGCGAAATGAAGAATCTATAGTTAAGTGTTTTGTAGCCCACATCCTTGTCACAATTGATTACTCAAGAAAATAATTATGATAATCATGAACTTTGACGAGAAGAGCTCGTGACACAAGGGTTTCAATCTTTCCAATGATAGACCCACTGATGTTAGACCCACCTACCTCATTGCAGTCATTGTTTTCCAAGGTAATCGATACCCACGTTTCGATGGAGATCAATTGAGCTCAATTCAAACCTCTTACCGATGCACAAGATCAATATTGATGAGAAAATGCCCTATGCCTCTATTTTGGTTAATCCAAGTATATTATTCACCAGTGCCCAAAGAAGGGTTCCTGACGAAAAATCTACAAAGGAACCACAATTCAAAGCTCCCACTACTAGGAAAACAACAATGTCTTGTTAAAGTATGAGTCATGCAACCGGATGACTCTTGGTATTCACCTTTATTCTGTTCCTACCATTAGTCTACATCTCTTGGAGTTTTAATTAAAGGTAAGTATTTGTTCTAGATCTACCCTCATGATTTTACTAGGTTCACTAGATTTTGGAGCAAGTACTTGTACCATTTGTCTACACCTCTTGGAGTTTTCAATTAAAACTAATTATTTGTTCTAGATCTACCTCCATAAATTCATTAGCTTGACTAGATTTTGGAGCAACAACTTGTTTTATCGACATAGCCTTCATCCAAAAACTTAAAATCCAGCTTTCCAAAGATAAAAACCAATATAAGTCGAAACCATTGACAAGATAATGCTTTCATGAGGTGCAATTATATAATTGAGTACCCCTTTAGCCATTCAAATCAGTTCCTAGCAACAAGAACTTATCTTATATCTCATTGCCTCACCCCAACATCTAATCGTCTTGAAGGTCTCATGGTTGCAAATGCATTTTCTAGTATTGGATTGGTCCAACCACTCCCTCACCTTCAACACAAAGATGTATCCATAGAGCTAGAAAAATCTTGACTTGAATTCTTATACCTCGACACTAAGGAAAGAAGTCTAAAATTGATTGCTTTAACCCCATTCTCCTATTTGAGCAAGGTCTATTGACATGATTCTTGCTCTAGTGAGGACCAATTCCAACTCAATTTTCTCACTCCCCAACGCACCTGCCCAACTCTAGAACTATGCTCTTACATTGAGATGAGTAAGGAATCAATCAATAGTGTCCCTAGGAAGTGGCTTGGTAAACATGTTAGCTCTAGAACCGTGCTCCTATAACTCTATGTTGGCTAAGAAGTATTTATCAAAAGTTGATCTTAAATGTTAAGAATTAGGTAAGTAATTAAGCAAGGGTTAATAAGTACCTAATTATGTGATTAAGGTAAGCGTGGAAGATTATGTGATATGTGTGTGTCTGTGTGTGAGAGGAAGAGAGAGAGAGAGAGAGAGAGAGAGAGAGAGAGAGAGAGGAAGTTAACACTTATGAACAACACAAGATGGGGGATGATTAACTCTATATTAAATTAGCATCAACATCATCAAATTCATCAAATTCAAAAATACCCACAGTGAGGTATATATAGATCTCATGTGCAAGGGGGCACATGTGTGAGGAGAATATAGGTACAAGGGTGTAAGTCCTATATTAAATGTACTTGGGACTGGAGGATCTAGAATATCCCACTTAAGTACAAGGTCCTATTTAAGGCGTTATAGTCAACACTTCTAACTAGATTATATCTAGGTAACTACGAAGTTACATGGTTGACTAACTAACTAAACTAAGTTGAGCTTGATCTCTCAACAAAATAATGTAGAAGCCCTAAAAATGTCATTTCAAATGTTGTAGCTTTTGAAGAATGAAGACCTTATTTGACAAGGTCATAACAAAATGTCCAAGTGATAACCGATCAAAACTTGAATGTTACATTGACATCAAGGTCATTAGTGGACTTTTTTAGCTAATTATGACTTTGAAATATTATTTCGGTTGGGGTCCACGACAAGAAGGTTGATGCTAATTCTTGATGATGTTTAGAATTCAAGCTCCAACCAAGGGATGACACCTATGACCAATAATCCCAATGTTTGTTGAAGCTAGATCAAATCCTTATCTTTGCGAGATAAATACTACATGAGCATTTGCTCCTCAAGGAGGTAGTTGAAGCACTAGTGACAAACAAATTCACAAATGAAATTAAGGTAAGGCTTAATAATCCACACAAGGAGAAGAATAGGGCAGAACTCAATTGGTTCAAATTCGAAAACAAATTCATATATTGAGACAATGTTTTATGTCCCCCAAGGGCCGTGTCTAACTTGAGCATTGTAGAAATGCCATAATGACCCACTCCCTTACCATTTAAGTGTTAGGAAAATTATAGAATTATTCTTATGAGGATATTTGTCGCCTCAACCAAGAAATTTGTCAAAGAACTCATCAAGACATGTGATATTTGTGCTCCATCCAAAGTAGTACATCATCTATCTCCATTCCAAGCCAACATTGGACGTCTATCTCCATGGATTTTATCACTAACTTACCCCCTACTCGGTAGGTTTGACTCACTTCACCCCATGCCCCAAAACCATTTCAGGAGAAGAGACACTAGATCTATTTTTAAAGAATGTTGTTCGACTACATGAGTTTCTAGATAATGACACTTTAGATTGGTGATCTCAAGTCATCTCTCATTTTAGGAGATGTCTCCTCCAAACATTCAACACTTTAGTGAATCTATATTTGGCATATCATCCACAAACTAATGGCCAAACAAATTGGGTTAACCAAAATCTAGAATAATACCTTTGGTTCTTTGTCAATTACCAACAAGCTGATTAGGTTGACCTATTCCCAATGGTAGAGTTTGCCGACAATAACTCACCACATAAGTTGGCCAAAGTTACCCCATACTTTACAAATTGTAGCTTATACCCTCACCTCAACATTTCCATGCCTCCCAAATCTGTAAGCCCATTAGCAAAAGAACAAGCCCATAAAAACTAGAGGACATACAATAGAAACTATCCTTGGAACTCACTCTTGTTGGTGAACAACACAAGAATCATGCTAATCATCATCGATATGATACTTCCAGCTTTGAAGTTTGTGGTTTGGTTTGGATTGTATACCAAAATATTGCCACCACTAGTCCCTGCAAGAAGTTTGTTATGGGCATGACCATAATTTATCCCGTGGTAAGCTTTATCGCAGTAGTCTACACACGAGGATAAAGTGTGAGGTTAATTGAGAGTGTAAAGAAGGGAAGATTACTTTTACTCCTAGGAATTGAGATAACCGATAAGGGACAAGTGTGAACTTGCTTGGGGGCCTTAGGCTTGGCTATAAGTATGAGGCCTAACTACCCTCATTAACACATCATTTGACTACTTTGAGACTATGATCGTGTGGTGAACAAACTATTCTAGCGAGTGCGCCAGTACCAAGTATGACTTGATGCCATGATGGTGGTATGGGATTTCAATCAAGTTTTGAGTCCATCTCGATCCCTTCACTCGAGGGTGGTTGGGTGGATAAACACCTTTCTTTCTCTCTCTTTTATTATCTATTCATCATATATTTCATTGTCTTATGCTTACATTAGGAATAATCTCTAACATATGGTATTTGAGCGTTTTTTTTATGTTTCTTTTGTTGATGTGATTTGTTTTGGATGGTGATTGTTCAATGATCGTTCAAGCTTAATCTAGAAATGCGTCAACAAAGGAACTTGAGTACTTTTGTTTTCTTTAATCATGTTTAAGTCAATATGTGATAATTTCAATCATTTAATCATATTGTAGTGGTCATAGTTTGTTTGTATAAAACATACACATATATTACATATACGTATGAGGTCAATACCTCAACTACCATGTATTTGATATGTGATCTATGTTGTATGCATAAGAGGTCAATATCTCAATTGCGTAATACTTTCACTCTTATTTTTTGGATGTTGTGTGTGCATAGAGGCTATATGCCTTGATTACATATCTCGATTACATCATTCATTAGATTATGTTTTGTTAACGATTCTTTTATATATACATATGTAATTACATGTATACGTATGTGATCATATACATGTCATAAACATATATTGTATGTGATGGTTGTCGCTTCAAGGTCAGGATCTTGGTGGCCATCTTCACCTTTTTTTGTGGGAAGGTGCAGTCACCATCTTTTTTTAACAAAAATTCATTGTTATCCCCCTTGGTTACGTCGGTTTTGCTATACATAACAATGAAACAAGCATGGCCATAATGAGGTTGTGTGCATGAGGGCATGACCCACTTCATGCCAGGTTGCCCTTATTAAACATACATCCAACATTCCACACTCGTTACATGATTATGATGCCACCACGAGATCATCATTACAAAACACATTTATAATAAAATAATCATGGGCCTACTACGAAAAAGAGGGCTAGTGTTGGCTCAACCATTAGGTTGCTCCTTATGGTATGCCATTGTAATGATGATACTTAGTTTTCTATTTAACGAGTGGGAAATAAGGATTCTAGACACATATGTTTTTCTTTAATAAGACTTAGAATAATATGGGTACATGCCTTCACATATCTCTATACACATAAGCATTCAAAATTTAATATGAGCAAGCCATTTGGCTAGCTCAAGTGTTTATTGATGTTGTTCTTGAGGTTTCGAGTTCAAATTTGACCAAGACCATACAATATTATTGATACATACAACTATAAAACATGTTTAGACTTGAGGTCTAACTGCTTTTCGGGGCCCTCATAATGAGACTTAAAGAGCCAAAACCACATGGGTGGGCATATAAACATAATTTATTGTTAACATTTTTTTGTGTATAAACTATTCATGATGTGAACAAACATGGTTGAGCCTCGGGGAGCCACCATGAAATAATCGATATAGAGATCGGGAAAGACATGCATTTGTCACCCCCATGGTTTTTAAAACACCTTTGTGTTACCATAGTTACCTAATCTTGAACCTCATCTCACACGTCAAGAGGGGTATAGACATGAGATCATGATCTCGATTAATGTTTGCCCATGATATGTTTACATCACGACATGATGTTATGGTTATTTGTTTGACCTCATCCTATTTCTTTGTCATACATCATATTTTTATGGCTCATAATAATGACCCCATGACATCCTCCCATGTGAAGGGGATTCAAGGAAATCCTCCTCGTGCAATCCCCATTGAGTAGTATTTTTTACAAATACAAAATTTCCTTAATTTTACCTTGAATGAGATTGCTAAACTTCGGCAATATCATGGTGTCAGATACCTGGATAGACTTTGTCAAGGTTTTCAAGGGTTAATTTCTGCAACCACCATCTCGCACCGAGGCATCACAAGCATTAATGAAGCTCTCTAGTTGAAATTTTTCCTCACAAGAAGATTATGTTCACCATACTAGAGCCCAATTTCAAAAATCGAGTCTAGAAGGGAACATTTGGTTAATTGCTTATTTTGTCAATGACATTTCCAATTCAGACGATCATTGGATAGTGCATGATAAGGATCCGAAATCTTTTGAAGAGGCCATTGAAATAGTCCTTTGTTATCAATGTACTTCGAAGAAGAACCATAACAAACCGAAAGCGCTAGGGACTAAGCAATCACAATTCGCTTGGAAACACAAAACACCCAACGAATTCTTGGATCATGATTATAAGAGACAAAATCCTTTTGCATGTTCTGCAAAAAGAAGGGTCACACAAAAGAGCAATGTTAGAAGCTCCAATGCAAAGAGCACGACAACAAAAACAAAGTTGCAGACCATAAAGGTCAGAGTCCTGATGTCTTTGAGGTCTATACACATAATTTAAGTAGTTGTAAATGTTCAGTATTGGGATCCAATGGTTTACTACATGCAAACGGGTATATCAATGGATCTTGAGTATAGTTCTTATTTAATTCAGGAAGCTCACATACTTCTGTAAATGATCATTTGGTTCAGATATGGGGAATCCAACCCACCGTAAGTGATCATACCTATAAGGTGCACTTGGCTTATGGAAGAGTACAATACATCAATAGAGTGATTCAGTCATTCGCAATTTACATTGATAGTTATGTAGAACAAGTGGATTTCCATGTAAGGAATTTTTCTACCACTAATGTAATACTGGGTTATCCCCAGTTCTTTATCTATTGATTGGGTTCATCATTCAACAATTTTTACACTAAACGATTGTACTTATTTTAAATTCAACTTGTAAAGAAAACAATCTCCTAGAAATTGAGACAACCCAAAGGACTAGGTGTGATGCATTCTCATAACGCAACCTCTTGATGTGTCTTTCTAATAAGTGATGTAGACATGTATGTTGGTTTGGATTGTCCATAAATGAAAGTTCCAAATAGGCATCCCGTGATGCCCATAAATGCAAGTCCTAATAGTATGATTAGCATGTTTGGGATGGTCCATTTACAAATACAAAGGTTCCTAAGACAAGAAGGAACATGTTAGAGATTGAGAATTTTCAATCATTTAATGGATTGTAGGTCTATAATTTTACAGAATTTCATCATGTTGATTGACGCACACATATTATGACATGTACACTTAACCTCGTTTGTAAGATTAATCGGATTTCAAGCATTTAACGAATTCTAGGTCTATTATATAAAATTTCATCATGTTGATGCACACACATTATGATATACACTTAACCTCATTTCTAAGATTAATGAGTTAGGACTTCTCCTTAATTATACAAAGTGGAGTATGATTGTAAAGGCGCGCAAATCGATTAATACATGATTTTGATAAAGCAATCGAGGATGTTGGCACAAGGTTAATACTTCTTAATTGTGTTGATTGTGATGGGAATAATGAATCATTCTTCACAACATATATTATGCAGATTAATTCTACTTATCATCAACACAAAATTGGGTGAGCATAATTTTGGAAATCCATATTATCAAAGATATGTTTCTAATTAGGAGCAGTGTTAATTAAGGAGTGTTTCCTTTTCTTTTAATTGTGCAGAGATAAGATAAGTAGATTATTCAGAGCAGGTGTTTATGAACCACAGAGAATGAAGTCCAATTGAATCTGAGGTAGAGCCGGAAACTGCAGAAAAAATACACTTCCATAATGCAAGAATGTGTAAATATTAAACGAAACGAAATTTAGGGTAAGATAATCTTGTTAGAAAATTGAGATACTAAACATCTGGAAATTTGAACTATCTTTGAGATAATAATTAAAATTAATTGAGTTTTTCTCAGCTGAAGTTAGGGAGGGAGCAGCTTACAGCAAAAATCATACGGATATAGAAAACATTTTGAACAATGTAAACCTTTTTCTTTTGGCTCTGAAATGATCTAAATAGTGTTGTGAGCACTCTTTGCTAGGCTGCAATGTTTATTTAGGGTTTTAGAGTTAATTTATAAAGAACATTGTCTGCAAATTTTAGGCATTCCTTGTTTTTTGCGAGTAATTGTATCTCGACTACTCTCTGTCGTCTTTCTCCTCCTCCTCTGCAAGGTCTTCCCGACATGGCCTTTCCGGTTCGTTCTCCTTCCTTTTCTAGAGATTCTTCCTGATTACCCAGCGATGGAGATAGTTCTGACGAATCATCTGTTTTCTTCTCCTTGTGTACAGAACTGGTCACTACCTGGCTATAATTTGGCGACGAAAGAAGTGGCGACGCCACCACAGCTTCTGATTACCAGCAGCAGCAGAAGAGTTTGGATGGTTGATATGTCTTCACAATTAGTAAAGAAAAAGCAGGTATTTCATTAGATTTCTTTCTTTACTATTGTCATCATAAAAAAAACGGAAGAAGAAGAAGATTTTAGCTCTATTACATTTGAATCTTTTCTTGATTTTTCCTTATAAGAAGGCTTTGGTTTTCACCCCCCAAAAGTTGAGAGGCCACACATCCCATCAGACAAACACAAACACAAACACAAACACAACACAATTGTGTCCTGTCATTGTGTCACTTTTCTACCCCTCGGTTTTTCGTATGGACGGGGGTTGGGGTCCCGGGACAAAACAAAAAATTAAGACAGACGAGTGCAATTTCTTTTGCCAAGAAAAGGGTGGACGATCGCTGTCAGATCTGATTTCTCGAAAAACCTTCTTGGAGGCCTTGGTTTCAATTCGAGATACCCATCTTCAAACCTAGAGGTTGCTTTAGATTAGATACCCATCTTCAAACCTAGAGAATGCGTCACATTTGGCCGAGAACTAGAATCCTAGAGAAAAAGTTGTACAATAAATAAGGGGTTGAAATAAATGACCTGTAACAGATTGAAATAAGTATTATCTAAGGCAAAGAAGAATTATACCAAAGATGAATTGATACGTCTGTGCAAATGGGAGCAAATCATTTAGTGTCAATTTGCTTGGCAAGATTGTGAAGTTACTTAGATGTTCAATATTAACCTCAAGAATCCAAGATTAGAGGACAATAATGGGTTGGTGGAGTTGTTAAGATGATACAAGCCAACTTCATTTTTGCCTGTTACTATCAACGTAGACACAATAGGCTAGTTGAACTTGACAATCTAAATGCAATAAATTTTGAAAATAGTTGGTTGTTGACTACAAGAAGTCTAACACAAATATACTCAACACTGGACAACTCTTTGATAAAAATTTGAGAGTTGTGTGATTGTATATCACACAATATAGATTTTTCATAAACCATGACTTGAGCAAACGTTATCCACAATCCAATCATGAAGAGAGGATGCAATTGTAGACAGAAGAATTAACATTGATGCCTAAGAAAACTTTTTATTTGGTTTTATGACTAGTGTTAGTTCTAGTTTCAAGCTTGGAATATATTATATCCCTCTTTTTCAGGCAATTAGGTAGGATGTAGCCTTTATAGCCACAATAGATGACATGGTTGCTCTTTCTGGGTTGGATTATTGGCTAGTTTTTTAAATTTTCTTCAGGACAGGCATTCCATTTGCCTTTGCCTTTAACATGGAAAAGACGAGTCTCTCTAGAACTTGAAGTGCTAGTTGGCCTCATATCCGTATCTTGTAACATCATAGTAAATATATTCAAACATGGAGTAATGGGAAGAACGAAAATTGTGTCACAAAATGCCTCGAAATATTCTAAGATCTTGGTCACCAAATGATGCGCAAATTCTTCCTTGGTGGCATTGCTTCCTAAGGAAACAAGTTGCTTTTGTAGAGAGATAAATTATGTTCTGCTCAATATAATTTGGACCATCAAAACTTTAAATTTTGGCTAGTGGGCTCTCCAAGGCTATCATGTGATTCTTATTGGGTCTACAATGCCTTTGTTGAACTAAATCCCAAAACTCTTTTGTTGCCTTATCATCTTTGCCAAGAAATTTACAAACAACTAGAGGCTTCATGTTGAAGACCATGGACACGACTGTATTTGTCTAGCCAAGAATCAACTTTAGCTTGTGTGTCTATTGAAGATGAAACAGTAGTAGTCGTAGGGTTGGGCTCAATCCCTTTTATAATATTCCACAAATGTTTGTATTTTAACAACCTCATCCTATGCAATTCCTAATCTAAAGCTATAAAAGGATTGTTATAACTACGTACACAAAGGCAACCTACACTTCCCTAAATAATACTTCTATGTGGGGACAATATATGGTTGTTTAAAAGGGGGTTCTCAATATGGTGGGAAGGATGGAAATGAAAAAGAAAAAAACAATTGGTTGCTCAAACAAAACGATGTTTAATGGGAGACCTCATAACTCTAATACCATGAGACAAAACTATTATGAACCTTTTTTGTAAGGCACTAAAGAGGCTAGCAAAAGATTAAAGATGAGAGTTGTTTTTGTAGCACATGCAACACATGCCTTTGATTCACATCATCTATACATATACAATTCCCAACTCAAATATATTGTACTTTCTTTCTTCCTAAGGATCTGTATGCACAACAAATTCTAGTGCCTAATATATTGAAACCTCATTACATTCTCCCGGTTGGGAGTCCATTAGTGTCGCCCTTTATTGACTTGACCATGAGTAAGAGTAACGGAGATAAGAAACTTGTGGTTGCTCTTTGTTTATTAGCTTGTGTGGTTGTATTGTTGTCCTTCAACAACTTCAACTTCTTGTGTATCTAGCCTCACGCACCGTTGGTCCTCATTTTCCATTACCTTGCATAGTGGCCAAAATTCTCAATTAAAGAAACGATGATATCTCCCTCTAATTTCATAAAAAACATTACAACGATAAACAATATTCTTTAGATTCTACTCCTTGATGACAATGGACAAATTCTTGCTTGAAGAGGTAGGTATTCATGTATATTTGTTTACCTCAATCTCTAACTGATGTGAAGAAGTTCACAATTGCCCTAAGCACACAAGCTTAGTGCATGAATAGATGTATGCCCATATAAGAGGGCTCGATGATGAATCGTTTCTCTCATGTGTGTTAAAAATGTTTTATAATGGATCATCTTCGTACTAACATATGTGGGGTTAATCCATGTTATTTTGTTTTTCAAGTTGATTATATCAGTTCATCTATTCTTTTCCACTTTGGTTAATTTTAAAGCTATATTAGAACAAAGGTAGTGCATTAATGCTTATGCCATTTGACTCGACCATTGTTGCATTTCAATGTAATAAATGTTGTTATGAAGTAGTGATATGTTCAAAATGTTGATTGAATAAATGTTGAACATAATGTAGAGAGAGAGAGAGAGACAAACAAAATGCAAAGAGAGAGAGACTCTCTTTGACCAGGTGAAGTGTATCATGAAAATGCAAAATGCAAAATGCTTGATAGGTCCGGGTGTAGGAGCATTTCAAACTTCTATGGACTCCATCATACAACAAGGGTATTTTTCATCATGAGAAATGTATTATACATTAGCATGAATAATTGCTCTTATCTTGTGGTAAACTAGAAGAGTATTGACTGAGAGGTTGGTTGATGGTTTGCATGGTTATATGCCACAAGATAAGCCTTTTTTGGGTATTTGTCTTGGCTTGCCACTTCATTTTGAAAACCATGAAAACCACTTCATCATTTCTTGGGAGATTGCACCGAAACTTGAGGATCTCCCCCTGAAGCTCTACCAATACACCTTATAAAATTTTACTTTAAATATGTACTATATAAGCCACTCCATGTAATGGAGTCGAGTTTCATCTCATTTTTATGAGAATTGGTTTCATGAACTTTTGTTATATTATATATTAAAATAAATGAGGGCTATTGTGAGATAGCCAACATATGATTGTTTACATTTTTTTTTCCATAAAAAATATCCTCCATTGGTATTAAAATTAAAGGAAAACTATATACATATATTGTGTTGCATCTGTTCAAAACTAATACAACCCCTCCTCAGCATATCCATAGTCTCTATAGCCTCTTTTTAGTGCATTCCATGAGACGATATTTGAAACAATAATTGTGCTAAATGTTTTCTACACAGTTTCTCCGTTCGAGCATATCTCGAAATTAAACTAGACCATTCAAAAAGACTTCTTGCTTGTCTTATGGCAAAGACTTGTTAATCTTCAAGTATACTTCTCAATAAGGCACTTGTTTGTGTGACCTTCATGTTTTATGAGGACATTTGAACATGGAAGTTGTTCCCTTTCTGTATATCTCCCATGTTGCCACCTGCTTTCAACATACCAGGAAATGTCATCATATTAGGTAAGAGGCCTTGCACAAGCATTTGAAGATAGAGTTGTATAGCATCCTCATTCTTATCATGCTTAGTATAGCCCAATAACATGGCAGTCCATTGTACCACATCTCCAACCAATAATAATCCATCAAAAAGCTCTCGGGCTTCAATTATTGGTTCACATTTACTGTACCAACAAAAGGATCTTTTTCAAATCCTTCTTTTGCATTATCACCATGTAATTCCCCTCCTCTTGTTAGAGACTCTACGCCAAAACAAGCTTTCAAGAAGTAGACAAATCAAGCAAAGTCAGGAGAAATTTCTTCTACTTGCATTTGTTCCAAGCCATAAAACACTTGCTTTTCGAGCCCATAGTCAGTATATCCAGATGCAATCACATTCCATTATCAGACCACATTTGATGTACATATCAATCAAAGAGTCCCACAAGCATTTAGGACACTTATATAGGTCATTGCTCCAAGAGGGAATGCCATCATTTCCATTTGCTCTAACAACTAACAAACATAGGGCGTCTTCAGTTGGCCCATATTTAGCATATCCATTAATAAGAGTTTCTTCACAAAACCCAATTCCACATTACCTTGATCTTGCATAAACTAAATATAATTCAATGATTCTTTATCTTGTTTATTCTCTACATATCCTCTTGTGCTTTTGCAAGAAAACAAAATATATGTGACAGTATCTGGGGCAATGCCATCATTTTGAATTTGTTTAAAACAGTCCAACTTTGTGGCTATAAAAAATAGTGTGCAGAAGCAAGTAGAAAACCGAACACAAAAACGTAGGTTTAATGGAGAGCTTGAATATACACAGTACGCGGGAGAGATAGAGAGAGAAGACACACAGGAAAAAAGAATCAATTCAAAATAATACTCAATTTGTACATAGGATGTGCTCAGTGAGCACTTTTTATACAAGTCCATACGGACTAATAGAAGTACTGACACGTACTTCAATGCTCATAAGTGAGCTCTACACTAACTCCCAAAATATATTCCTGCTCGGAATATCTTTCCAACGGTCTCACGGTTTACGCACCGCTACGCCTTCTCGTTGCCCACCGGTTTACGCACCAGTCTGGCCCAACCGATCAATCCCAACCAATGTTGAGCTTGTATCTCAACACTCCCCCTCAAGCTCAACTTGAGGTTCCATCTGCTCTTCCGGATCTACGCTCTGGTTCCTTCTGGCTTCACACCTTGCTCGCGCTCCTCGACCTGTTCGATTCCACGTGCCTCGACCCTTTCGGTCGACTTGCGTGCTCGTGTGACCCTTCTTAGCTCCGTTATTGTCGCGGTGTTGGAGCTTCTTCTGCTACCTTCTTTTCCGCTTGGTCGTCAATTGATTCAGTGTATCCAAAATCAAACATCCGAACCGACTCACTTTCGTTCGAGTTGGCTATCTCCAACTTGTCTTCGGTCTTCTCACCCTTGATGGCTTCAGCTCTTTTTTTCGACTTCTCCCCTTATGTCGGCTTTCGGAATCTTCCGCGGATCCGCCCTTGGCTTCTTCAGCCGATCCGAGATCGAATTCGTCATCCGACTCGGTGTCGCAGTCTTCCGGAACTTCTCTCAACCTTCCATGGTCATTCGGGACATCTCTCCCCCTCAAGTTAGGCACGTCGAGGTGACGCAACCCAAGCGCACCCGAGAATTGCCGCAACTTGTCCAGACCAAGAGGCTTGGTGAAAATGTCGGCGGTCTGCCGATCCGTCGGAACATACGGAAGTTCGACTTCACCGGAGAGGACACGCTCAAGGACGAAATGGTAGTCCGGGCGTGGAAGACAGGGTTCTTTGCTAGCTGGATGCTACTAAGGTTGTCACAGTAGATTGTCGTTGGATCGGATACCTCCACCTGCAGATACTTAAGTAGCCGCTTCAACCATATGGCTTCGCATGTCGCCACAACCGCCCCTCTATACTCAACTTCGGTGCTCAACAACGTAATTGTCGACTGCTTCTTGCTAATCCACGCGATCGCAACACTCCCAAGAGAGAACGTGTATCTAGACGTGGATCGATGATCGGCGACATTGCCGGCCCAGTCGGCATCATTGTAGCCGACCAACTGTGGGGTTGTACCGTTCCGATATAGTAGCCCCTGGTCCTTAGTGCCACTGACGTACTGAAGTACGTGTTGCGCACACTGAAGGTGCCCCTCGGTCGGTCGCACCATGAACTGACTTATCACCCCGATCAGGCAACTGAGATCTAGTCGGGTGATGGTCAAGTATATAAGGCTTCCGACTGTCTATCGGAACTTCGTCGGGTTGCATACCTTTCCGGAATCGGGGCAAAGCTGGGCGATCGTCTCGTGAGGTTCTTGGCTCATGGAAAAGAACTACCGAAGTAGTTCGCACTTCGGAACTTGGCGGTGAAATAATTCTAGAAACTTTGTTCGGATGTCCTGGAATGTTGTGACCTCCCCCATGTCGAGGTGGGAGTACCATCGAGCAGCCAAGCCATCGAGGGATAAAGAAAATTCCACGATTTTGGAGGCCTCGATTTCTGCAGCCGATAACTGCAGCGTCGAGTGGTTGGCCTGCCATGTGGACATGAAAGCACGGGTGTGTGATTCCGCGTCGGGGCCGTCGGTATATCGTGGGTAAGTGTAAGGCATGGTATCGAGATCCGGGTCCTTAGGTAAAGCCAACAAAGGGTTAGGGTCAGGTTGGGTGACCTCTGGAGGGCTCGGCAGGGAGGTCGGTGCGGAATCAACTCGCGATTGGATATCGGGTGGCGAGGATTGCAACCGGTGAGCCTCTGATAGTTCCTAGAACGATTGGTCAGTGACCGCCGAGTCAAAAGTTCCTTCGACTAGCTCTGGGCGTCGAGCAGGTGGTTGAGACTGGTGATGCGATTGGGCGCCATAATGGCGGCTGGAGTTGCCTCCTACGTAGTTCGCTGTGACCTTACAGCTGTAATTGGGCGTGTCAAATTGTGTTAACCGTTTCTGGGGAAACACCTTCGATGAGCCCCCAGGCTATCGGTATCAAGGGATTGTGTTACATGGAAGCCTCTTCTACACGGGGAAGAGGATAGGAGGACGAGGAGCGGACACGGGCTACAACCCATTAGGTATAAACGTAGCTCGATTGACAAGTACGGGGAGAATACACAGATAGAAGAATAGTAAAAGCGAAACTTATATTAAATGATAAAGCTCACAGTGATTACAGTACTCGGCTCTCGGCCGGAAACAGTTCGTGCAAAGCTCGCTGGTATGATATTAATCTTGCTAAAAATGGCGTGGTCGTTGTGCCATCCGGTTGTAGTATTCATGCTTGGTTGGGCACTCACTAACCATATGTGGGCCTTGGTAGTTGAAACATTTCAATTCTGACCTCCTTAGACCGTTATTGTTGCGATGTCCCATCGACGGCCCTCGTTGTTCTCCTCTCAAGACGTACACAGGTATTTGATCGCCTTCGAAATCCACAAAGTGGGACAACACCTCTTCTTCAGCACCATACCCTCGGTACGAATCTTCGTATTCGGAAGCGTTCGCCCCGACCTGGTTTTGGCTATCAGTGGTATATTCTAGTTCAGCGAGGCAGGTGCCGATACGTGGTAGTGGAGGTTGTTGGGGAAGTATCGCTGGTAGTTGTGGGCAACTAAGCAGTGGGGGTGAGCGTGGGTGTTCCACCATTGGTGTTTGGCCATACCTCCCGTTCAGGGCTTGCCAACAGTTCACTTTAGGATGCATCACGAAAGCTTTACACCACTTACAGTATTGCGGCCTTTGTTGGTGGAGGAGGGGTCACTCGTGCCTTGTGTGGTGACCATGGCATACTATGCACCTTACATTTTCTCTTTGGGCGTATGCTTGGGGTCTTTCTATACGGGGTGGTCTCAGTGGTGTAGGTAGAGTGGGGGTGAGGTCCGAGGATTTCTCGTGGTTGTTCGTGGGCGCTTGAGTGGGTATCCGTAACCTGCTCATTGAATCTTCGAAGGTCATCACTATTGTGCAAGCTTCAGTGAACGATCAACACATCCTGGCGATCAGGAAATTTTGGAGTGTCGGATCGAACAACCCATTGATGAAATGGCTCATCAATTTGTCATCTGACATCTTGTCACTCGGGCTACAAAGATGGTGCAGGCTTTTCGTGTGACATATGTAATCCATGACCGTCTCGTTCGCTTCTTGGTTGAGGGCGAAAAATTGGTCAATCAGGTTCCATTTATTCCCGCGATGAGCGAAGTTTATCCAAAAATCTTCGATGACATACTCGAAATCCCCGATGATGTCTTCATTCAAGGTTCGAAACCAAATTTCGGCTTGGTCATCGAGTGTAAGCCCAAATGTGGCTACCTTGGTGGTCTCTGTGAGGGGCTCATAAACACGATAGATCTGTTTGAACCTCTCGACATGATCATAAGCGTCACGGAAACCGAGAAAACGGGATACTAGTTTAGAAATGGAAGCACTCTTCCCACTGTTGTTTGTAGGGTTTCTTGGATGGTCCGTGGGTGCTCGTTCTTTTTCCATCAATGCTACGAGGTTTTGGATGGACTGTAACGCTGGCACAAGTTCGGCGTTTGGGGGTGTCAAGGTAGTTTGGTCGGGTGTAGGAATCGTGTCCATACGTGGTGGTGTTGGGTGTCGTTGTGTGTGGGCTTCGTTTGGACTGTCGCCCGTTGTGCTCAAATGCGGTACGGGGCTACGTTCGCGGCCTTGACGGTGCATGTGCGATGATGTTTCTAGGAGGTGAAGTTTTTGTTGCACTCGTGTGAATCTATCTTTCCTTTCTGCCAAAGCGGCTTCGATATCTTGAGTGATGCTTTCCGGTTGTCCTCCTTTCGCGAGTTGTACCGTCCATAGATTGATTTCTTGTTCTATCACCTGTAACTCCTGTGCGGTGTCTCGTATGTGTGGCTCTACGCTAAGTGGGTCTGCCATTGGGCTCTCCTGTAGAGGGGGCGTGTTGAGAGGTGCTTTAGTTCCTTAGCTCGATGGGAGGTTCATGTTTGGTAGCGTCCCCGGAGTTAGCCACCCTCTGTGGTATCGAGTCAGGTTAGGTGGGTCAGCATCGTTTGTTTGGTTGGTTTGGGTGGACTCCTAGCATGTGGGTCAGGTTTTAAACATCTCTGTCCATGAGGATCCGGCCATGTTTCCTTGTCAAGTTTTTGCGGGTTCGTCGAACTTTGATCTTCGTCGAAAGATGTGGGTTCGTCGAACTTTGATCTTTCATCGAAGGATGTGGGCTCGTCGAACTTTGATCTTTTGTCGAAGGATGGGTTCGTCGAACTTTGATCTTTCGTCGAAAGATATGGGTTCATCAAACTTTGATCTTTCGTCGAAGGATGTGGATTCGTCGAACTTTGATCTTTCATCGAAGGATGTGGGTTCGTCGAACTTTGATCTTTCGTCGAAGGATGTGAGTTCGTCGAACTTTGATCTTTCGTTGAAGGATGCTTCCCTTATCGAACTCTGATCTTTCGACAAACTTTGCGTGGAAAATTTGAAATTTTTGGCACCAACGGTCATTTCGTGTCCCGTAGAATGATCGTAATCCACAAGAATCGCAGTGGTTATGCTTGCCCTGCAATGGCTAAATCTCAACAATGCTTAGCGTTAACCGAACAAATAGCTTGCTAATGTCCGGGCAATTAAGGGTAAATTAATTCTTGAAAAATAGAAAATTAACTTAGTGCAAATGTGAAATAGTGAGTGTTTTAAAAACAGAAAATGAACTTAATTAAACTGTGAATTAGTGAGCAAAAACAGAAAATAGTGGTTCTCTTTTGATTTCTTCCTTCGTTAAGTGGGTTGCCTACGAGTTTTTGACTACTCGAAATAGGCTTCAAGCATCAGTTGTATCCCCGGCAGCCGCGCCAAATAGATGTGAAGGATCTATGTATCGATGGAGTAAGCTCCTCGATGTCATTTGCGGAGTTCGGACCGGCGTAATACCCTTTTGATGGCGAATCGGGCGAAGATGGTTGTCAGACACCTCTGAGCCTCACACTCACTTAACAATTAATAGATGATTAAGCACGATATCTCTCTCACTCTCTCAAGCTCACTCTCATAGAAAATGGCATAATGAATATAGACAACAAGAGTAATGAATATGTTTATTAACCCTCTTTGCTAAGAGGTCTAGCACCAACAAAGAAGAGAGATTAGTGTTCTCTAACTAAACACTTCACTAATCTCTCTTAAGCTTAAAGGTTACAAGAAGGAGGAGAGGAAGCTCTAGCTCTTAATCAATAAGGAGATCTTTACAAATGGGGGAACCCTTACAAAGCCACTACTATGTGGTTTATATAGCATTCACGTTTAGGGTATGGGCCTTTCACACTTCGACGTCCCTTTGCCTCTTTTCCTCTTGCTGTTTCCTCTTTGTAGGTCCTTCAACACATATTACGTCCTTGTTGATGCGCTCTTATTCATGACTGGTTGTGTTGCAATCCAAGCACTTAACAATAAATCATCTTTGCAAATTTATTGTATTTTCCTTTCTCATATTTTCTTTTCATGAAGTGATTAATTGACATGTTAAGTTTTTAAGTATATGTTAATAGCTTAACTTCTTCTTAAGATTAAGGTATATTTGAGAGATTGAGATAGATAGATAGATATTTTTAGGGTCCGTAGAGAGGCCAATATTGACCCATAGGACCCATTGAGAGGGATTTTGGTATAGAGAGAGAACGTGGAGGTAATACAAAACACCCATTGGCCATGGACACCCACCACAGACCCCTATCGAATGATAGTGTGTATGCTTGCTTGACTTGGCAATGACCTAACAAGGAGAAAACCATTAGCTATCACATTAACCCCATGACACCAATAATGATCTTGATCCACTCACATAATTACTATGCCATTTGGCACTAACAGTTTTTTATGAGCCCAAGTTTCTGTGTGAATTTTGCTAGTAAGTCAACATACATCCACTTACATTCACCTTTAACCAGTTTTGTGACAATACAAATACTCAAATTTGTACGCAAAATAGATGACAAGTTTGAGTCTCTTATTTAACCACCCTATTATTCCACAATATTTTGACATCGACCCTTTTGAGAAACATTGGCTACGCCTAAACCCAATTTGAAAGTGTTAGTTCAAGGTCTTGCCTCTCGTCAATTAAATGACAAAAACCCCTGGAATTTTCCCATTTAATCAATCCAAACAATATAGTTTACATTAAAAAACCATTATGAGCGGTTATCAAATCCACAAGACAAATTACATCATGAATATGTGCTCATAGTGTGAAAAAAAGTAAGATGGTTGCCTTGTCCGTCATAAATTCTTATGCTATTTTGATTCAAAACCACCTGAAATGAAGCATGGGCATGTAATCCCTATAATCCATAACCCCAATGACTTTTCTCTCCCATTTGATCGCTTTTGTGATCTCTTGTCATCATGCACTTCTTAATTAACAATGTTAAGCGCTCTTATCATGTGAGCTACCGTTTGCTCCAAACCACTCTCAAACCCTATTTTAACACATGTTCCTCTCTTCACACACACATGTCACCTCACGACAACGGCCACACATCACCTTGATTAACTTTAGAAAATTTAAACAAACTAAAGCTCGTGATGAAGCTTGTAAGAAACGAAGGCAGAAGGTCACATTGGTGGGATCTAATTATACGCAGCACATTGACACTTGAAACCCTGCCGGCTCCAACTAGATGTCAGTTAAGATGAATGCATACCACACTAAACGAGAAGTCATGAGGAGCTAGTGGTTTCAAGTATCACAAGAATGCCCTCCTCGTATTGTTTTAATGTGTTGGTACGAGATGGTTATGTACTTGCCATGGACAAGCAAGAAAGGAAGGAAAATGAAGAGAATGTGGTGGTTGGCTATTGACTAAGGTAAAGGTCAAAAATCGTATCGTATCATCCTACACGCACATCATCATAGTTTTACCAACCCACCCCCAAAATAAGAAGGCCTCTCTCTAGAGGAAGGCGTGTTTTTTCCCCTTTTGGGCGGTTTCACACACGCGCGCGGACACGCGCGAATTAAAATTTAGAAACCATACGCAACTAACTAAACCCCTTCAAAAAAGCAAAAATCACAACATACGAAAACTAAAACAAATACAAAACGAACAATAAACATAGAAGCGCTGAAATAATTAATTAATTAATTAATTATGAGAAGAAATAAATAGAGAACAAGTACATTTAAGAAAACAATTCTGATTTTCGCACGCCGGGGAAGAAAACCGACCTCACGCCACGTGGCATCTTCTTATTCGCACGCATCCACGTGGCACTTCTTATTCCGTCAAAACAATTGATTTACCTGTTCCTTTCTCAGGTCTTTGCCACGTGGCCAGCAACTGTCTGATTTTCGCAGATTTGTTTTTGCATCTACTATTTTCCATTTTATATATTTATTTTTTTTCGCGATTTTCTTTCTTCGGTCCATCAATCTTTTTTTTTGCTTTTTTGGAGTTTTCGAATGTTTTTTATTTCTATTTTTCACGGATTTTTATTTTCTTTGCATTTCTCCATTTTCACTATTAACTCTCTGAGAAAAAATAAATAAGTATCTTGTGCACGTCACGAAATAGATAAAGAAAGAGATTCGACAACGAATCTGGAAGATTCCGGCAAATGATTCTGCCCCCCGCCCATAATTAATCTATTATTATTTTACCGCTCACTTATTTACTCTATTTATTTAAACAAAATCGTTTAATATTAAGTACATTCAGAATCCATTATTATTTTTAAATTCAATTTATAATATTTTTTACTAGCTAATTACCATTAATTATTACTCCTATTTATTTGCTTAAGTTCTTCTTCATCCAGTTCTCTCCTTAACACGACCTAGGAGAAAACAAAAATTGTCTCAGACATTTCAAACCCTAAATTAATTTTCTCTGCTCCACTAACCCTAAATCCAAATTTACCTTTGCCTTCTGCCTTAAACCCTAATAGTCTCATCCCAACTCCCTTCCAGAAACAGAAGTCCTTCTACCGGTTACTCTGAAACACTAGCACTAATAACTAGTTTTTCTCTCCTCAGCTCCAAACCCTAATTCAATCAGAGATCTGGATTGTGAAATTCTTAAGTTATTATTAGGATATATCGCGCCGATTTCCTGTCATAAAGAGAGCCCTAATTCTCTGCACGAACACCAGTTTATCTCATGACCTAATCTACGGATGAGATGGAGATGGAGGCGGAGGCGGATTCGAACCCTGGGCGGCTGAGGAGACAGAGCCCATCCGTGCGAGGCTGCATAAAGGCCACGTCAGGCCCATGGGTGGTGAGGCGGCCGGTGAACGGCGTGGTGAAGCCGCGGGGCGGCTGGGCGGAGTCGGAGTCGGCGCCGTCCGTACTGCTCCGCCTCCCCTCCGCCCGGGAGAGGGAGAACAACAAGCGGCGCGAGCGGCGGCGCCGGGCGGTGGCGGCCCGAATCTTCGCAGGGCTGCGCGCCCATGGCAATTACCGCCTGCCCAAGCACGCCGACCATAACGAGGTCCTCAAGGCGCTCTGCGATGAGGCCGGTTGGGCGGTGGACGACGACGGCACCATCCGCCGCAAAATCAAAGCGCCGCCGCCGCCGCCGCCATTAGGCTCTGCTGACCTCAGGGCCTGTGCCGCCGCCGCCGCCACTCAGGACAGCCCCGAGAACTCGTCTTCCTGTACGGCGGCGCACGATCCGTCTGCCGGCCTCGGGTACGGCAGCGACCAGGACAGCACGGAGGCCCGCGCCGCCTCCAGGCCACCGCCGCCGCCGGAGCTGCTGCTTTTCGTGGCCGGCCCCTGCGTTGAGAATGAACCCGCAGGAGTGGCTATGGAGGAGAAGGACCTGCTGTCCCTGCGCAGCGCCACTACCGCTCAGTCTCACCTGTGGTGGCCTGCGCCTCGACGATACAGTCACGCGAACGCTAATCACCTTCTTAATCCCAGTCACGCGAAACCTAATCACCTTCTTAATTTCAATCACGGGAACCCTAATCACTCTCTTAACTACTACAGCCACGGTCGCCCTAATGCGGATGATGACGACGGCTTGTCTCTCACCCTCGCTCTTAATCTATTGTAGACACCACTAACTATGTTAATGATGGTTTAGCTAAAACCTGTTTAGCCCTTAACCACGATTAGCTGGGCCATGATTTGTAGTCAATCTAGCTCTTAATCATAAATGGGGAACCGTAATTTGTTCGATATTGGCCCCTTTCGTTTGCATAGCATTAACTAATGAATGATCCATGATTGATTGCAAGCCTATATATATTGCATTCGAGTTGGATTGATAAACCTCGTTGACGATTTCGGTCTAATTGTCATTGGCAACGTAATAATTATTGCCCGTTCCCATCCATAAAATGACCATTGCATTGCTTGTCACTTGCCACTTAAACTTAGTGTGACTGTTCGGATAAAATTACCACAATTTGGCTCGATTCTTAGTGTGTAAAATATTTATATTTTCATGGTATAAGCCAACAAGCATGTAAAAGTACGATCGGTTGATGAATTGATCGGGCACATTTATTTGTTGTCTAGTGATTGATCCAATATACTTAATTTCTTCCACACACCGACCTAATCCTTCAATTTATTCGCCATTGCAAGCATTGATCGTTCACTCTCCTTGTGTCTTTGTATTAAAGAAAATGTAACATAGTAAGGAGATTCTCAATGATGGGAGGTCTTGCATTCCCTCTAGGAAAGTGCTTTTTCTTGGGACTAGCTACAATTATTGTTGAGATATTTGCTGATTTTAATCTTAGAATACTAAAGTGTGGGAGCTTGGAATGTGGATACTCTATTTTTAGATGAAGGATGGTATATAAAAGTAAAAGATCGTATTCAATTGGGATATTGTCTAGTTATACTTTGTAAACAATTTATGAATATGTCTCTTTGGTGTCCTTCAAGTCATTTAGAATTGGATAATTAGAGACACATACAGTTGAACCAAAAGTCTCAGCCTATTTTATTTTATTTTTCTGTTCCATATCTAGCATACAATTGCTCTATACTATATATAGATAAAGGATAAACACACATATATCTAGTTATATACACACATAAGTAAAAACCATACATGGATGTGAAGAAACAAAAGTTTATAGTAGTTTAGATGTGCAATATTTACATTGACATATATTATAGACGTAGATTGACACATACATGATATTCGAGAATAAGAAATGGCCTTGAGAATATTATAAAACCATTTGTTTTTGTAAATAATTAAGTGTATAATTATGTAGTGCCAAAATAGATTAGATGTGTGTGTGTGTGTGTGTGTGTGTGTGTGTGTGTGTATGAGAGAAGAGAGAAGAGAGAAGATAGGAAAACACAATAGGTTAAAGTGTATATTCACAAGAACAAGGATGACAACCAACCGATACAAAGGGAGAGAGGAGGGTGCTTATATGTATTGTCACCCTCTCTCTACATTCTCTCACTAAAATTACTTCTCAAGATGGGGGAAACTTAACTAACTCAATAACTATGTGTTATATAAGTTATATTCTATGACACATTAGTTATTGTTACAGTGTGTTGGTGTGTTCACACACTTGCATATTCTTAAAGTGGGTTCACACCATAGAGTAAGTTGAGTTTGATTCTCAACACGCCCCTTCAAGCTCAACTTTTGATCGTTGGATAGTCAGCTTTCGGTGATGTGCGGTATAGGCTTTCAACTTAGTTGGTTTCTTGCTTCGTCCTCGGCTTTGATGTTCGACTACGTGTCACGCTTTTGGTACTCCCCCTCAAGTTCGGCAAGTTAGAGGTTGACACTCCAAGCTTGATTGAGAATTGCCAAAGCTTGTCATCCCCTACGGCTTTCGTGAAGATGTCGGTCATTTGGAGATTCCTACTGATATGTTGGAGGTCAATATCCCCCGTGATGACACGTTCTCGGATGAAGTGGTAGTGCACCTCGATGTGCTTTGTCCCAGCATGGAAGACTGGGTTCTTAGCAAGATGGATACTGCTAAGATTGTCGTAGTCGATCAAGATTGGGTTGTTGATGAAGATGCCCAGATCTTTCAAGATCCGCTTAAGCCATACGGCTTCACATCTTGCCACGATCGTGCCCTTGTATTCGGCCTCTATGATTGATAATGCGATGGTCAATTGCTTCTTGTTGCTCCATGATATGGCTCCACTTTTGAGGGAGAAGACAAACCCTGAAGTCAAGCGTTGGTCGGCTTTGTAGCCGGCAGTCAGCATTTGTATACCCTTCAAGTCGAATCGGCATTGTTGACTTGTCAAGAATGTCGTAATCCATAGTGCTACTCATGTATCGTAATACTCGCTTAGCACAATCTAGATGAATGTCGCGTGGTGTTTGCATGAATTGGCTAAGGAGACCGACCGGATAGGTAAGGCCGGGGCAGGTGATTGTGAGGTAGATTAGGCTTTCGACAAGTTGCCAATAGTGTGTTGGCTCACACTCTGTAGTGTCAGACTCGGCATCTAGCTTCAGATTTAGATCAAGAGGGGTTGTTACAGGCTTGCATTCCGTCATCCCGAACTTAAAGTAGATTTAAGATATAGTGCCATTGGGAGATCATGATGTCTTCAGGAGTTTGAATTACTTCAATGCCTAGGAAGTAGTGGATCTCTTCCATGTCTTTCATCTCCAATTTGCCGGAGATGAACATCTTAATGTTGTTGATGTGAACAATGTGTTCTCCTCCAATCACCAAGACATCAACATATATGATGATGAATATCATACCACTTGAGTCTCTTCGGATGAATAATGAATGGTGAGACTAGGACATCCAAAAGCCGATTTGGTGAAGATATTCTGTTATCTTTGAATGCCAAGCCCGCGATGCTTGCTTAAGGTCGTAGAGAGGCTTCTTGAGTCGGCATAGCACATGTGGGTGTGTGCTTGGCTTGAATTCGGGTGGTTGTAGCATGTACACCTCCTCTTCTAGCTCGCCTTGAAGGAACACATTATTCATGTCCATCTGATGAAGAGGCCACCCTTTTGCCATCACAAGATCAAGTACAATCTAAATGGTCGTCAACTTTGCCACAAGGGCAAAGGTTTCCTCATAGTCAACCGATTTGTTGTGCCATCAACATTGTACTTCACCTTATATATCCATCTGCAGCCAATTGCTTTCTTATGTGGTGAATAGGGAACAAATTCCCATGTTCTATTCTTGTTGAGTGCTTGCACTTCGTCGTTCATTGCTTCCATCTATCATGGATCTTGAGCTACTCCAGCAAAGCTTTTTGGCTCCTGAACGGCTGCCACCATCATCATAAAGGCATAATGGTATGCCATGTAATTATTGTAGCCTAATCAAGTGACCACGTTCTTTTCTCTAGTTGAATGCGGAGTTTCTCATTTGTCGTTGCATTTCTTCACTCCGGATGTCCTCTTGATAGGGACCCCAAAGTCATTGTCAACTGTGTGTGCCAATCCATCCATGTCACTCTCTCGGAGTGGTCGACCTCATATTCTGGTATCTTAACCTTTCCTTTGTCCGATGTGGCACTTGTTTGAAATGAGCTTTGGTTGCCCGGAGGCTCATGTGGTCCACTCAATATGGTTGAGATTGGACTTTCCTCCGCTTCTCTTTTGGCACATGCACATACGCAATGCTGCCAAATACCCTCAAATGTGCCAAGTTCAGCTTCCTTCCGAAGTACAGCTCATGTGGTGACACCTTTGCTCAATGTGTACGTATCTGATTCTAGATATAGACGGCTTTGGCCCTATAGAATTTTAGCATGCTTTTCTCCTTGAGCATTGCCCTGGTTGTTTTCACAATTGTCTGGTTCTTCCGTTCGGCCCTACCGTTCTGCTCTGGCTTGTATCTACAAGAGAATTCGCACTGAATTCCTTCTTTCTGCAAATAACAGTTGAATTGGCTGGAAATGATGGATCTCATATATGAAATGTAAATATTGTATGTTACATCAATATTATGATTCACAAATATGTATAAATATAGGTGTTAGTCATTTTGTAATTTTTGTACCTTCTCTTGTAAATTTCACCTGTCGATTATTTAGGCATTTTTTGAAAGCCCTAAATTTTTAGACATGGTATAAATCAATATATTTTTATTCAATTTCCAAAAACTTTTACGCATGTGATGGTCCTTTTTGTGAAATGACCTACTTTATGTCTTTTTTGGATGGACTGTTCTTAAATTGCGACATATTACCTATTTCAAATGACCCGATGTTTTATAAGAAGGGGCCGAGAGCACTGTATAATTATCGATCTATAGTATGAAGTTTAATATAATTTTGAGTTAGAGTATATTCAGTGTGAAGTTGTTATTTTTTACTCTTAACTGTTATTTAGTATTTTGTGTTAACTACTAATCCAAATTTCCTCTTACTCGTGATCTATACAGTCGATCAGAGTTACTAATTGTAACAAAGTGAGTTAATCAAGTAATTAAGTATCTGCGTAGAGTGTTTAAGTAATTGATAATCAGAGTCGACTGACTCCATCTCCTACCACAGTTTGTTGATAGAAAGACTCTGAGTAGTCCTTCGACCTTGTGTGTAGTTGACCCTAGTGAATAATCAAAAGGGGACAACACATAATTTGGCATGCCTTGTGTCGTGCCTTTCGGGGTTGGATCGTTTTGTGAGTCGGGTGGGAGCCGCCGAGGTTTTGGACTACAAGGAGGGGGGATTTGAGATGAATATATTGTAAGAGAGAGAGAGAGAGAGAGAAATAGAAAACTTGTAAATCTCACGAGTATAATGTATTTTATTAATCAATATTTAGATAAGAATGTGAATAGATTGAAAGAGAGAGATAAGAAAATTCATGAATCCCACGAGTATAATGTATTTTATTAATCATTATTTAGATAAGAATATGAATTTAGATTTAAAGAGAGAGAGAGAGAGAGAGAAAACTCATGAATCCCACAAGTATAGTTTATTAGATTAATCCATATTTAAAACCCTAATAATATCCAAGAATTTTGGCCCCAAATTTTTCAAACCCAATTACATTTTACTCCCATCCTTATATAGTGATGGACAAGGCTTTAGCAATCCATGTTTTTTCTGACTTCATGCTTTTTCTAACTATGAACTTTATCCTTTTTTCTAAACTTAATGCTTTTTCTAACATGTTTTTTCTAAAAGTGATCATGCACACTAGATGTGCATGAGTATCTTTTTCTTAGAAAATGTGTAAGGATAACTTTTTCTACATCAAAAATCTAATCTTTTAACAACCATGATATGTAACTTAGTATAATGGTAAGGTTTGAAATTGTTAACATGGAGGTATAGGGTTTTAATCTTGCCCTATGCATGTAACATCATTTTAACATTTTTCTCATTTTCCTTCATACTTATTCAATCGAGTACTCCATACATTTTTTATGTAGTTTACAAATTGCACTATGACACCGGTTACATTTGTCTGAGACAAAAGAACAAAGGAGAATGGATGTCGTCTGATCGATAGAGCAAGGATTAGTCGGTGGAGAATCATTGACCACACACACGATCGGAGACCCTACATGCGCAGCAAACCAATTTAAGGGATGCTGAGATTTTCAACCAACTTCGGCAGGAGGCTGAAGAGGAATTAATTGAAATTCTGGATTTGCATACGGTGACTGGCAGTAGCTCAGACGAAGAGTCATTCGACTTGCATCTACGACCAGTCGATTTCATAGACGACTTAGGGGACACAATGCCATACCCTTCTTCAAAGTACAACGACGAAGCGGACATTAAGCAGGGAGAGTTCGAGTCCTTTCAGTGGCTACATGAGAAGTTTGTGCAATTATTTCATCATCAGGCTGCAGAGAGGCAACTCATTAACCAATTTTATGTTGTCTATCATGAGTATCATGAGTCGATACCACAATGTTGAGAATCAAGCTCAACATAGTCCAATGTGTGAACACACCTTTTGAGAATCTATGATTACTCAAAGGTCAAGAGTCACACCACTACTCTCTACACATTAACTATGTGTCATAGAATCATATTCTATGACACATAACTATAGAGTTACATATTGCCCATGACTATGAGGCTTCACATTCCCCAAGAGAGAGTGGTTGTTGTAGTTAGTTAATGAATTGAGAGGGTGACTATATATAAAGCACCCTCCTCATACTTCATATTAAGTCAGTTGTGACTCCTTGTAATGCTACATTTTTGTATCTCTTACTTTACTTGTTAATATACATCTAGCAATGGGCCCGGTTTCGGCTCGAACCGAACCGAACCGAAAAACTGTGGCTTAACGGTTTATAGGTTCAAAGATAACTAAACAGTTTGCTTTGGTTACAAATGTTACTAATCGGTTTTGGTTCGGTTTTGAATTGACCGGCTTAGCGGCTTAGCGGCTTATCGGTTTCTGTTTATGTGGTTTGGTTTAAAGGTTTATAGGTTTATAGGTTAAAAAATACTCATAAATCTTTTCTATAAGCTATAACTTTCAACTTTTAATTTTAAACTCTTGTTTTAACTTATTAAATTTTATATATATTATATATAGAGTCTCTTTTTCATTTATAATAATCAATTATGATAAGTATGATGATCAAATTTATAATTAGTATGATGATCAAATTTATGATTAATATGATGACCAAAATTATGATAAGTATGATGACAAATTTTATAATAAGTATAATGACAAAATTTATGATGAGTATGATAAATAAATTTATGATGATTTTCTCACACACATTTATACTAAGTATAATGATTAATATCAATAAAAAATGGTTTGGTTTGGTTTGGTTTTGATTTATAATAAACTAGTTTGGTTTGGTTTTAAATTTTTCGTAAAAGGTTTGGTTTCTCTTATGCTTTAAACGGTTTGGTTTAATGGTTCAGCTCTAAACGGTTCGGTTTAAATGGCTTCATAAATTTTAAAACAGTTTGGTTCGGTTTTTTTTATTAATAAATGGTTCGGTTTGGTTTGGTTTGGTTTGAAGGCCAAGAAACCAAACCAAACCGAAACCGAACCGGGCCCATTGACATCTTCGTCTTGAGTACTTCATTGTGTTCCCATTCTATCTAATCTATCTTGTGTTTCTCTTCTCTTCTCTCTTTCCTCTCACACATACACATAACACACATCTCTTCCACTACACAAGAATCATACCCGATTCTTTACACACAATTTATAATCAGATTTTAAAATCTTCAAAGGCAACTTGCACGACCACCTCCTGAAGAAGATTCCAAAGACACCTTTCTGACGGCCCTTTGAGAGCCGCTACGAATGACACTAGTGCTAGATTTTAAGGATGTGCCTTTCGAACAAGTCGTGGACAAGGTATTGATCATGGATAAGGCATAAACCAGAAATACGATATCAATGGCCTCCTTGCATAAATTGTTACAAGCATGACCATACTTTATCCACGTGTATAGAATACTAGGGTAAATTCTCACCACGGGATATTATATGGTCATTTCCGTAACATAAATCCTTGCCGACTCTAGAAGAATTGCACTTTCGGCAAGCAGTTCAATGTATGAGCTGCATTAATCCAAGTCATTCTACGATCGAGTGCACACTCAAAACCCATAGCCCAATTTGTCACTCGAAGGCTCACATGATTGATCACGTGAGTACAATTTACTCAACAAGTTGGTGGCTACAATTACACAAATAGATCCACAAGAAGAACGAGAACGGGGGCATGACATAATTCTTCAAACGAATCAATTTAGGGAGGTCTATCGACCTCGATACAATGACCGTTACCGATCAGACCCCAATCGTAGGCACCACGATACTTATCGACGCGATGAGTATTGTAATAATTATCGACGAATGGACGGCTCAGATAATTATGGAATGGATAATCGAAACAGTTCCAATCGGGACTATGCACCTGGGTATGACTAGAACAGCCGAAGAAATCTCAACAGAGATCATCACAACGAGCGGCGGTATTATGATAACGGCCGACCAAACAATTGTCGGTCGAACAATCACGAAAGAAACAACAACTACAGATATCCTAAGCACAGCTGGCAGTTTCAACACAGCAATCGACACAGGGATGAAGCAGAGCAACGGGATTTTCGACCGCTCCAACCGCAAATAGAGAAAGGTGAATCAAGTGGGTCGGTTGAGCCTATCTACTATATTTGTCGAAAGGATGGACATTATGTCAATCAGTGCCCAACAAAGGATAAAGTCAAAGCTTCAGTTTTTAACATGGTTACAACAGAAGTGCAACTAGTGATGACCAAGAGCAAGGCAAAACAATCCGAATGGGACACACAATAAGTTATTCACAAAGCCGCTCAAGAATGGATCGAACAAGCTATTAAGCGAAATGTCGATCAAATGATTCAAGAGAATAGTGAAATGGTCAAAAAGGTACCAACTGCCAACAAGAAGAATGAATCGGCAAAGTCGACACCCGAGAATGATCCCACATGGCAGGTGCTTGCCAACTGTCAAGTAACTTTACCATTGGCTGGGTTACTAAAGTTAGTACCCAGATTTACAGAAATGGTCACAACAATACTCACCAACAAAAAATCAAAACAGGTAGAGGTTAATTTCACAAATCCAGTTAAAGGATCGACAATAATGGATGAGCAAAGCCCAGCAATCAAAGTAATCATTCGAGGCCAAGAGGTTCCGAATAGCATAGTGGATGGTGGCTCGGGGAGTAAATGTCATTAATAAAACCACATGTGATTGACTTGGCATCACAGAATGGAGGCATGTCCATTTTGGTTACGAATGGTGGATACAAGCATTGTCCGACAACTGGTATTAATTCGACAACTGGATATTGTCATCGGAGGACATTCGTTCCAAATATCGGTAGTCGTCCTACATTTAGAGGCGTCAGGTGCATACATGTTGCTATTAGGTCGACCATGGCTTCGAAGAACTAATATCAAACAAAATTGACAGAAGAATCTTATCACTTTTTGGAAGGGCAAGACAAAAATCAAAGTTCCAACTTAAGGGAATGTGATAACAAAACGAGAATTGGTGCCTTTATATGTTGAATCCGTCAATATGATGGAAGGATTAGATGATAGGGAACTAGATCAATACTTACATGAAAATCCCAAGATCATTTCCTTATTTGAAATTGTTATAGTCGAAATTATCACTCCGTACATCAACAATGAAGAAAATGTAGATGTTCCGACCGATGATAAAACTTTAATGGAGTTATGACATAAAGAGGAAGCCATGGAAGTGTGTGCAAGCTTCTACACTCGAATTAAATCTGGCAAAAAATGACAATGAGCCGAAAACTGTTTTAATAGCTAGGGAGATGCAATCGGATGAAAACACCAAACTTGTTAGCATTACTACGATAGTATAAGGATGTATTTGCGTCGTCGTTCGAGGATATTAAAGGGCTTGAAACTGCCTTCTATCAACATCAAATTAACCTACATAGAGATGTCAAGCCGGTACAACAACAACAATACTGAATGAATCCCAATTACGCCGCCCGAGTAAAAGAAGAAATTGTCGATTTGTTAAGGGTCAAATTCATTCAACCAGTAAAGTGGTCATGCCCAAGAAGAATGGGAAAATTCAGGATTATGTCGACTATAGAAAACTTAATGTCGCAACAGTCATGGATGCTTTTGCTTATTCACAAATGCAATACTTGACGCAATGGCAAGCCACGAAATATATAGTTTTCTTGATGGATTTAGCGACTAAAATCATATTCCAATGCAACTGGATAATCAACAAAAGACAGGAATGGGATGTTTTCGTCACAATCATAGTGACAGATGGCCTCAAAACAACGTTGACCACATTTCAAAGAATTATTGTTGAAGTCTTTTCGGATTACATTCCTGCATTGATGTAGGTATTTCTTGACGACTTCACAATCCACAGTCATACCGACCAGCCCATGTTGAGCTTGTCTCTCAACAAAAACTTATCTTATGATTAGTTAGTTAAGGTTATGCACATAACAATCTACCCCACTTCAAATGATTGCACTCTTGCTACAACTGATTGAGGGTAGTAAGTTTAGATGTGCTCTCCCAACTAAAAGATTGATCAATTAGCAAATAAACTAATGTGTAAGAACTATTAAAGATCTACAAACTGGTGGGGCTAATTTAGTTGACTTACCCATAAACAAACACTCATAGTTTAAAATTATACATAAAAATACCATCTATCTAGGGTTTACATGAAGTTATCAATGTACGTTAACATAAAATCATGTAACTTATCCCATTCAATATTCAACATATATTTGCATAACCCTCAATCCAGTCAATGTATATATATATAGAGATAACTCTATAATATGAAGCTATTGTTCCTAGGAGCTTGAAAACAACATCCTGATTAATTTGAACACGTGATGTATTAATCCATCACATTGCTCAAGGTTGTTTCTACTGTTCCATAACGAATTTTTGAACCAAAAGATTCACTTATAACTGGAAATCTTGCACTCATATTTGTTAATAATTTGACAATGGTTTCAATTACTTACATTAATCATTAATATCATTGACATCACCTCTCAGTCCAGAGCCCTTTGTTGCGAGTATTTAGTGGTTATTTTTTCATGCTGTTAGTTTGTTGGGTTTAGATAACCATGTGTTGTGAGTTTTCGGGGGTTTATTTTGCCTGTTGTTGGTTGGTTTTAGCCGATAGAGGAAATTTTATATTACTTTTACACACCACTCGATTGCTTAGACTACAAATTGAGTGCACGCTTTCGCTTTATAGTGAATAGCCTACGTCCCGTGGTAAAGGTTTTTTATGTTCAAAATGTGTGGTGTATAATTTATACCTTTCGTTGTGTCTTCATGTTTTAGTTGAGTAATTTTGCACAACATAATATTTGTCATACAAGTGACAAATGCACTATAGAGATTCTGATCAAGTGGTATCAGAGCCAGGTTTTAGAACTTTACTATGGAAGCAATTTTATACACATGGGTTTGCTTGAACAACACAATCTAACAAATAAAAAGATAAGATGAAAGATCTACTTTGTGTTAACAGTCTAAGACTTACATATTTTCGCAAGGAGTATACCTGAGAGCAAAACCACCACGGTAAAAAGGCATAGGTTTTCCAGAAACAGCAAGTATGTAGTGGTTTTATTGTACAATGGGTAGAAGAACTTTAATTCGAATGCAATTTGTTGACTGGCAATATTATAAGACATAAATTCTTACTTCAACCAAAAGGCACACTACCATTCTTTTCACGACCAGTGCAAACGCTATCAGCTAAAGATCGATGTATGCAGAAGATTGAACGCACCACTGATCAATCCTGACCCAGTAACAAATTTAAAGAACTTAAATTACGCAGTAGGTTCGTCAAAAGGCTGAAATTGAAACAAACGACAGACTAAAGGAAATAACCAATAGCTAAGACTAAATAAAGACAGATTGAAATACATGAAGACATATCAATTCACAGGTTTCGCAGGAATCTGTTCAGGAAACAAGAAGACTAACTCAAAAGGGAAATCAACATCTAAAACAAGTAGCAGACCGGAATGCAAACGAGACGAGAGTGTGTGCGCTCATATTCTATGGGTGTGTATATACTTCGTCTTCAGGTGGGGAGAATAAACTTCCCATCACAGAACGAGGAATTGTTTCTCAATCATAGCACAGTCACTCTGCCTGAGGTCCAATAGATGAGAAAGAAGATCAGGAAAAAGATAACCCTAGACAATATCAGGCGCACAAATAGAAACAGTTCTCATCTCTAAGACACATGCTTAGTTCTTTGCAGACATGGCAGAAGAAGAAGTTGCAGGAGAAGTCCCTCCTCTGTGGGGGATTAAAGTTTAGTTCCAAACCCTAACAGAGGACCCTAGGTTTATATAGAAACATAGAGAAAGGAGAAAGGTTTATATAAGTCCCCTCTCTCGGTTTCACACTTGGGCGAGAGACAAAAAGAAAAGGATACTCTCTCCCTCACATACTTTTTAACGAATACTCTCTCAAAATCTGCTCCTTGGCTCCTGCCTTACCATATGTAGTATACATACATACATACATCGGTTGCAGTCAAACTGAGATATTTGAAGCTCCTGATTCGATTTGAGTTACATTCTCGATTTGATTGTGTTGCGGAACAATGTTTCAAACTCGCTCTTACTGTGGGCGCACCACAAACATTTTACGTCATTCAAATTCTCTATAGGTAGATGGTTTGTGGACAATGCCATTGGTATTAACATCACTTGCTTAGGACAGAGGTCGCGATAGTTGAGGACCTTCCCCATCTCTACTTTAATGGTGCAAATACGAGGTTGGCAAAATGGATCCTTTTCTACCTAACAAGTGACAACAAGTGAGGATTGCTCCCATCACAATGCATATGCATTCATTGACTAGATAGAATAGATCAATGAATAATTACATGACACATACCAAATCATCATGAAGACATGGATTCAACTCAAGGAAAAAGAATTTGCAACTCGCTTCTCAATCGTGGCAAAGTCATGAAGAGTCATCATTAGGAATTGGCAATAGTTCAGTTTCGACTAAATCAGTTTAGCATTGTCCAAGCCGAATTGGTTAAGCCTTAACTAGTATGGAGTTCAAACTTGAACCAAACCAAACCCTAAACCAGTTGGGATCATCTAATGGATGGTGCATCAGTCATGCCTTGGTCATATGATGCATCATGGATGGGTCATGTGGGTCACGTAGCCACAAAGGACAAATTTTGAAAGCTCTTTGAAATGTTTCCAATGCTCATCATCAACTTGGTCATTTACTAAATATATTGATATAATACAAACAATTCATAGGTTACTATGAAAACTTTGTAGCATTTAAACCAAGTGAACACTATTACGTCTTTCATGGTAAAATGAATCACCAAAGTAGTGGAAAAGATGCATGTCTCCCAATATATAAGCATGACATTTGTAACTAGTGAGAAAGACGAAGACGAGTATGAACAAGCATAAGGGTAAGTACAAGTAAAATTGAAGAATCCATCCCAACACAAACAAAGTAGGGTTCTTATGGTCAAGGGAACTCCATCAATGACAACCAAAATTGATATGAGTACAAACAATAAATTCCTTGCTAAACCATTAATGTTACATATTATATTATATTATATTTAAAAATTGCAAGAGATTAGGGCTACCAGGAAGGAGAATTTTGGTCAATCGTTCTAGAAATTGTTGGAAAAGGGAAGCTCCAAATGGATGAGGCCAATGAAGCCGAGCAAAGAGTTTAGATGATGAAGGGATGAAATGATCTTGTGGAAGAGAAGATGGACCTCGTAGAGGCCATATGCCAAAATTACGAAGTTCTTGTCACAAAAAGAGGAAAAGGTTGGACAAAAAAGTAGGGCCTTCAATGAAACAAGATAATAGAGAAGTTGTTTGAATATGAGAAGAATTAATGACGAGTCAAACGATGAATGCAAAAGGGAAAGAAAGAATAGAGTTGGCGTTCAAGCTTCATAAAGAAATAGAGCAAACCACCAACCTGAAGCGAGCGATGGAATTTATATTGTGATAAATATTTGGAAGGAATTTCATAACATTATCATTGTTTCAATGAAGAGAAAGTGGAAGTGTTACATGCATAGCCATACTTGATCATGAGATAGGTTTTCCGTAGTTTTCCCTAATCTCATGATGAGTACATGTGGGTTAATTTTGAAGGGAATGAATTGTAATATTCAATTCTATGATGTTAGGTAACTATTAACCGTGTTATCACTTACCCACTTTAAATAAAGTTTTCAAGTGTGAACACTAAGGAGACTAGCTACCTTCTTATCAAGGGAGGCTTGACTTATGTTGAGACTATGACAGTGTGGCTATGGCTCGTTGTTAGCTAACCACATCCATTCATCGCAAAACCCAAGGTAAGACTCGCATCAACCATTAATGGTAACAAATATAGAGGAGGTACAGGTCCATCTCACGTCGTTATTAAGGGGTAGTCAAGTGGTTTGGTACCGCCTCTTTCCTTTCATTGATCTATAATTCTTTAAGTTTTGCTTAATTAACTAGTTAGACTCGAACAATTGGTATGAGAGATACTAGTTACACTCGAACAATGGTGCTAGTTTGTATCTCGAGGATGATTTTTCCCGGTCGCCACTTGTTGGCATTTGCCAAAATGGTTCTACTTAAGCTCTTAGTGTTTGTCCTATAGGTTTTCTGGCTCCCGCCGATTATTCCTTAGTGTAGTCATTTGTGTTGTCCCTACTCTTCTTTCGTCTAATGAATGTATTCGATAGTGGTGGGCCTATGTAGGGTTTAATTGGGAACCCATTCACCCATTTCAGTACCTCGTCTCTAACTAATGTGCCCAACTAATATGTACTGTTAAATTCGTTGATTATCCAAATGAATATGGTCCAATCCACCGAAACCTTAATTTCCTTGGCATTAAGGCAATCTGGGTATGGAATACTAACACAACTTTGTCGATTTCGAATAATTTCTCGTTACCCTTGCGATGCCGATCCACAAATGTCTTTCGTTGACAATGGCTCTCTTGTATATGCCATATAGTTTTTAAACAGTCTTCCTCTGCCATATAGAGTGCTAATTTCGACCAAGTAGCAATGGGGAATGTGTAGGTAAACATATGTATATGCAAAGACCTTCAACTTGGATCAATTACCATAACATAAGTATGAAATGGACGTAAAAGGAAAGAAACTAGATTACTATGTATTTTATGGACCTCAACTACTCCATTGATTACTACAAAGAAGAGGAAGTTTGTTTGCTAATCATATGATCATTGAGAAGTTGTCCCACATAGTAAGGTAGGGGAGGGCCATGGCTATAAAATGGAAAGGTGGATGAAACATTCGAAATTTATCTTTGCGCTTGGGGTAATGACGTAGTTAGTGAGGGCTTCCTGAGACGCGCCAATTGCTGGTTGAAAACTATTTCCAACCCCCCTCCTTGGCTTTTGAAAGAGAGCCTTGGAGAATTTTTGTAAAGTCCCCTCCCCCAAATCTTTGGAGGGGTGGGCCTAGAAAATCAAAACCCTACAAAATATGTATGTGTATGTGTACATAATACACTAACAAATATTTATGTGTATGTGTTCATTATGAGTATATACATAATCTTGCCGTAGGACGCATGTTTTTGTCTTTTTCTTTGTTGTTAAAGATATCCAATCATTAGTATAAAGCAATTTACATTGTTTCCATTCTCAAGTGATTAGTGGATTGAACAACCCTCTTGGTGGCTGAAAGTGCCAAAAAGGATTACCACCTTTGGAGGAAATAAGTGTAATAGCTCTCCATTGAGTAAGAAACTAATGGTGATGAGCAACTTTTGCTTCAGAATCTCTAATAAGACAATCTCCTTGTCCTTATAAAGTATGCATCATGTCTAGCCAAATATTACGTACCATTTCAACTGGTGAGGCTCTAGCTTGATGGAAAGTATTAGACCAAGAAGCCTTTCAAATGTAATATATAGTAATATTACACAATAACTCCCATAATGGTGGCATCTCCTTCCTTCTTCCTAAAAATTGCATGGACAATAAAAGGAAATACACGAACTATTCCGAAATTATTGCTAAAACATGGTCTATAAACTTAGCATCAGAGTGTAAAACAGTGCCTACAAGCAAACACTTACTAATTCACTTTATTTGTGAGTTTTGGTTTAACTTCTGCTCATCAAGTTCAAATTCAAGACGTGGTTTGGATCCATTAGGACCGCAAAGAAGCAAAGCGTTGGCTCCTATGTTTCGCAAATATGCTAAAATGGGTGATGCAAGGACATGCTTTCATTTTGACATATCACATTTTGCTATGTTGTAATAGCACCACAATTTCTATATTTTTCCATTATTTGCTTCGATTTAGGTTAGGTTGGTTACCCGTGCTCATGGACTATGTTGAAGAATGATCGTAGATGGGAGTTCACAAACTTTACTGCTTTTTAAAGATCCATTATGAATACTTTATATTTTTTAAGAATGGTGTGTCGTTGGGCATACACAAGAATCATATCAAGCATTTAGTGATTCAATTATGATGGAAAAAGCAGCATAAAAATTCAAATTGACAAACAAACACAACATAATGAAATAGTTTTCTTTTAACTTTCAAGCTTCATAGGTTATAAATATGGGAATGCAAATACAAAAACTCCTTGTTGCATTTAGGGCTACCAATCTTACAAAATGATTTACAATATCAAGATCTAAAATTTAATCACCGTCACGGGGGAATCACCAAAGCATCAAGTTTATAACAAACTTGGTACTAAGTCAAAAACGTGATCACCATTCACATGAAAGAAAAAATAAATTGACATCAGTGGTGTCTAAAGCATGTCTCCTTCAAACTATATCGTAATCAAACCACCCTCCATAGTACTATTTGCTATCCTACTTCTACCTACATGTGCTCACACATACCCTGAAGAAGAAAGAAGAAGGTTTACCTATATATGTGAGTAGTGCATGAGATTGATGGAGAAGACAACACTTCCACAAATGATAAAAGTAGGGCTATGTTGCCAGTAAAGATCAACGTTTTCTCAAGCTTCCTCCTTAAGATCAACGTTTTCTCAAGCTTCCTCCTTACATTTTTATCGCTCGATGTCTCTTGAATTTTTATTCTCTCTAGTTATCGAAGGAAAAGTCTCCTATATTTCTATAACTTCAACATCCCCACACCAAGAAATTTGTTTGCTTTCATGTGAGACGATAACAAATTGACCATTTCATTGTTAAGAGAATCAATTCACATAGATATCATCTCCTTTATGGCCCTAAGGTAAAACCCTAATTTGTCCTCATCACATTTGTGGGCCTTGCGCATGTATCAATGTATTTACATCCATCCACACACACACACACACACACACACACGCATGCCACACACACACACACACACACACATCCATCTGTACAATACACACCCAATTCACATCCCACACAAATCTTTTATTTAGGTTTAGGTTTAGGCTCGAATAAAATGTTTGATATCTCAATCATGACATTAGTGCGCACACTCACAAAGTGTCCCACGGTTGTTCAATGTTCCGGCTTTTCACTGTCAACTGTTTCTCGACATCCAAAATATTGTTTTGTTTAGGTTTTATAGTTTGAGAATTCCCTTACGGTATGTGATATGTCTAATCATGACATCCTTTGAATTTGGAATGTTTATAACCTCAGTTGTTGTAAGTATTCTTGATAGACTTCGATTCAATTATATGAGCAATATAACACGTTACTATAAGTTAGTATGTGTATGTGTATGTATATGTTTATGTATCTATGTGTACGACACACAAAATTCACATCCCACCCATATCTATGTCTTCTCACCCCCCTCCTTGAAAACTATGTCTTTGATCAAGCAGAAGTTCCGGCTTTTCACCGCCAACTGTTTCTCGACATCCAAAATATTGTTTTGTTTAGGTTTTACAGTTCGAGAATTCCCTTAGGGTATGTGATATGTCTAAGCATGATATCTTCTAAATTTGGAATGTTTATAACCTCAGTTTTTGTAAATATTCCTGATGGATTCCGATTCACTGAAATCAACAATATAACATGTTACTACAAATTTGTATGTGTATGTGAATGTATCTATGTGTATGGGACACACAATTCACATCCCACCATTATCTATTATTTAGGTTCAGGTTTAGTCTCCAACAAAATGTTTGGTATCTCAATCATGGCATTTGTGCGCACATTGACAATGTGTCCCACATCGTGAGGCATGGGATGGCCATGGTTATAAAAGAGAAAAGGGAGCAAACAATCAAATCATCTTTGCGCTTGGGGCAATGACGTAGTTAGTGAGGGCTTCCCGAGACGCGTCAATTGCTGGTTGAAAACTATTTCCGACCCCCCTCCTTGGCTCTTGAAAGAGAGCGTTGGAGAATTTTTGGAAAGGCCCCCTATCTCTTCGGAGGGGTGGGCCTAGCAAAAACCGTAACACAAACATTGAAAGAAGAATTAGTTGCCTTGTTTTGATGAGCATAGGTTTCGTCCTTGTTTGGTCTTTCACGCTAGTTATTTTGTGTTCGTCTTCTGTTACCGATTAGGAACACGATCTACAGTGAGTCCTTTGACCTAGACCTCCAAGTGACTGTGAAACAACGAACGGTGGCATCTGTGCGTAATACGTAGGGGAATGTTCCCTGTAACCTAGCAGTGTATAAGGGAGACGGCTACAACGGAACTCCTTTAACAGTGGCTACACACTCACATTGCTTACTTCTACACTCCCAGGTATTACAAGCACACAATAGATTAGCTGTAGCTATACACAGGTATCTAAGAAGATAGAATTCTATTACGATACGCTTCTTTACATTCCAAAATTACACGCTACCTCTATCAGAGGTTTTCTGCCCTTTATATACACAAGGTCTTTTTAGCCGTTCACGCTTCCTGCGTGAACAGTTACATGCATTACAATCTTATATTCTTTCTTATTCGTACGCTCTTGTCCGTCGGTTACTATTTCAGCGGACAACACCTGGCACGCCTGTGGGACACTGCCCTGGCACGTCGGACCCATCCCGTTAATCTTCTTCCCAAATGGCTCGGATGTTTGGCTTTGCTACGGTGTCCGCGTCTGGAGGCGACGTAGGGCCTGTAGGTGCATCGTGGTGTGGTTCCCTTGTTTGGTCAGGAGGGCTTCTCCTGGTGTCGTGGTCGTCCTGTGTGGGCGGTCCGGGTACGATGGGCTCTTCTTGGGCTAGTGGGTTGGGCTCAACCGTCGTCGTGCTTGCGGTCGGTCGCGGCTCTGTCTCAACTGTCACTTCCTCCGTGGTGTCGACCGTTGTTGTACGCTCCGGGGAGTGGGCTTGCGGTTCCGCTTGGTCCGGAACGTTCTCCGTGTGGTCGGCCAATAGTGTGGGCTCCTGTAGATGGGGCTCCTCTTGGGTAGTGGTTTCGCTGTCTGGTAATGTGGGGGACTCCGCTCGTTGTTCCGCGTTGTTCACCGTCGTTGTAATTTCTGGTGATTTGCCATGAGGTTCCTCTTCTTCGGCAGTGCCCAGAATTGGCGTCGCGATGGATTCCTCATTTGTTCGCGTGCTGCCAGCTTGTGTGATCTGGTGAAATAGCTCCTCCTAGCTTTCACCAAAATCATCTAAGAGCTGCGCGAGTTCTTTGGAATGTTGGTCCGCTAGCGTGCGATAGTCTTGTGCTAGGTCCTCGCGTACGACCGCAATGCTCTCCTCATTGAGTTTATAGAAACCTCGACCTTCTTTTCGCCAGTTCTCCCAGTCCGCACTATATGCTTGCAATTCCGTTGCTTGGGCTACCCACGCCATCCATCCTTTGTCTAGCGCCGTTTTCAATTGCGCTGTGAACCTCTCCCGATTTGTTTGAAGAAGGATACGCACATTGTCTGTGATGGCCTGGCAACGGTTGCGTGCTTCCTCCACCGACTTCTTGAGGTTTGCAATTTCTTGTTGACTAACCGCCGCCGCTTCTTCGTACGTGGTCTTCAGGCCCGCCCACAGCTGGGATTCCTTTGCATGGAGTTCTTCTAATTTCCCCATTTCATTGTTTACGCGGATTTCGAGCTGATGCCTTCTTTCCTGTTTGCCCACCAGCTGCTCATCGAACCATACCTTCTTTTTCTCCAATAAGGTCTGGAGTCCCGCGATTGCCGCCTCCGATTTCTTCGCTTCCTCCGGTAATTGGGCGTTTTCGTCTTTTGTCCGGATGTGCTGTGCTACCTCCGCAACGAGTTTCTCTTCAAGGGTTTTTACTACCTTTCGGCCGTTAGCCCGGATCTCCTTTTCCCTGTCTGAGGATTGGCGCAATTCAGCTCGAAGGCGGTCAATTTCTGATTCCGCTAGTTGTACGACCCTTTTTGCTTTTGAGGCAATGGCGGTCTGAGCCTCAATTTCTTCCTTCAAGGTGTCGATGGCGTGGTTTGGTGGTGGAGTTGCCTGTTGCGCCGTAGTCGCGTTAGTTTCCAACTCCGCGATGCGTTCGTTGGCTTTTTGCAGCTCGACTTGGGTCAGTTTCACCTTCTTCTAGACATTCTTATATTTAATGGCCATCTCCTTGGCGCCCGTGCTGACCTTTGCCAGTTCCCTATGGACTTCCACTAGGGCCATGTTTAATGGGGGTAGCTCCATCCCCACTCGGCGTATACCGGCATTCCTCTATCTGACGACTCTAGCTAGCCGGTCCTCATCGTTGCTCTCAACCGTTTGTGTTAGGGCGTGCTCGATCATCTGGCGCTCCGCATGCTCCTCGACCATTCGTTGTGAGGCCTTTATTTGTTGCATTGTCAGGAATTCCATGAGCTCAAAAGAGGTTCCGAACTGCAAGAGGGCGCTGAACTCATGGGCCGTGTTCGGGATATCTGGATATGCCAAAACCTCGCTTTCCGTCGTCAATACGGCTTTCCCTCGTTGTGACTAGGCCGTAATGATCGGCCGTGGCTCCCGGATGATTTCGAAGGTGGTGTTGGGCTCCGTAGCTGCGGAGCCATTGTTACCGGCCGGCAAGGAGTCCAAAATACGGAGTGAAGGAATTAATTAGATATGGTTGTAAATGAGCATAGTGTGGACGGACGGACTGGAAACGGTATGCCGTTCCAGATCCGGACGGATCCCGAATAGGTGCGAGAGGCACCGTTTTGTACTACGGGCCGGAAACCTATTTAAAGGCCCGGACCCCATTGTAATGACAGCGGATAATTAGTAGAGCTTATGTTGTTTATACTTCTGTCTTGATTTCCGTTCTGTAATCACTGTTATATCTTACGCGTGTAATTAACCAAAACAATCTAATCGTGTAACCTACGTAAGTCGGTGTAATCGTTGAATCTTGATCCTATGCCGTAATCACCCTTTGGTGAAGTGTCTCCGTGACACCTTGTGTTAGGCCTTGTCCGGCTAAGCGAATAACACAGTTTTGGCGACCATGCTGATATAATTGAGGGTCCAGCCCTCGCATGTCTTCGTAGGACCAGGCGAATACGTCGCTAAACTCCGTGAGAAGCTTGATCATCGACGCTTTATCTTCCGGCTTCATTTCTTTGGCGATGTGTACCGGCTTTGATTCGTCCTTGCTTCCTAGGTTTACTTCTTCGAGCTGGGATGCTTTTACCCGTTGGGATACGGCCATTTCCCGTTCCAACGCTTCCTGTGCTTGCCGTAATTCCCGAATCGCATCTTTGTCTGGTTCGGCCTCGGTGTCGTCCCGCTGCGGCAAGTATGGCGCTACGGCTTCAGCTACGTCAATCTCGAACAGTGGTACGATCTTCGGGTGTTCGTCCAAGTACTGGGCCTCTTCGTCGTCTGCCAATCCTTCAAGCATGTTCACGCATTCCGCATACAGCGGTGTGCATTCCTTACCGTTGCTCGTCCGTGGTTGTGTCGGCACCCGGACCTTGGCTTTTCCGCGCCGGAAGGTAATCATATTTTTCCGCCAATTTTGCTTGATGTGTGCTGTTTTCAACCATGGTCTGCCCAGCAACAGTGGATACGCGCCGTGCGCCTGTAGCTGCAGCACTACAGCCGAGATGTGGAATGTGTGACCTCCTATGGTGACCTCGTACCGAGCTCGTATCCGCCATCCGTAGCCAGAACGGACATGGCTCCCATTCATGTATACCCAAGGCATCACACGTGCGGAGGCTTATTACGTTCACCCCGGAACCTCCATCGATTACGGTGCCGGGAAGTTCGTGCCCTTTGACAATAGCTGTAATCGCCGGACTACTAGTGTCTACCACCGTCGGTCCTTCCTCCGGATTCGAGAACAGAACTGGTGCCGGTGGAGCTATACCGTCTGTCATGCCCGTTTTTAGTCCTTCCGTAAATCGCGGCACGAGTTGCAAAAGTCGTCCTAACGGCAGCGTGATCTGACATTCCTGCAGTGCTTGCCATGTCTCGTTTTCTGGGTGGCTACCGCCGGCACTCCCTATGGTATTCGTCTTTTGCCGTTCCGCGTCCGCGACGTTCCTTTCATTGGCTTCCTTCACCCATTAC